>NC_080097.1:53173360-53420860 GCF_950005125.1 Chionomys nivalis | reverse complement strand
GGGGCTGGAGAGAGGGCTCACCAGGTCAAGCTCAGCTTGCTGTTATGTCGATGACCTGAGTTTGATTTCCAGAAACTGCATGGTAGGAGAAAAGAACTGACTCTCACAAGTTGTTCTCTGACCTCCACACACACATGCATGGCTTGCCTGTGTCACCCCCACCACATAAATAAATGCTTATTGAGTTAAATTAAGAAGTCTGTTGCGTGAATGAGATATATAAGGACCCTAGATACAGTTCAAGACTGTAGCTACAAGTTTGGTGCAACAGGGTTTTTAAAGATTAGTGCCTAAAGATTTTCCTTTTATTTCCCATGAGTAGTATCCTAATGAACAGTACTGGATTCTGTCAGTGACTTCAACCTAGATGTTGTGGCTCAGCAGAATGTCCCTAAGAGGTCCCTGGAGAATGGTATGAGGGTTGGAGGCTGGGGACTGGGTGCAGAGACTGTGGACAAAGGCAGGTACTGCTACTATTGGTTTAACCCACAGCATGGAACTAGTGCCACTCTTTTTTAATTTAATCATGTGTGTGTGTGTGTCTGTATGTTTGTATATATATATATATATATATTCATTTTTAAAATTATATATATATATATATATTTGTGTGTATGTGTTTTGGTGTACCACAGCACATGTGTGGAAATCAGAGAGGACAACTTTTTTGATTTCTCTGTGTAGACCAGGTTGGTCTTGAACTCACAGAGATCTACCTGCCCTCCCTCGTGTTCCAAGTGCTGAAGGTTAAAGGTGTGTGTCACCACTGCTCAGCCAAAGGACAACTTTTGAGAGTTGGTTCTTTCCCTCTATATGTGAGTCCTAAGGATGGAACTCAGGTCAGCAGGCTTGGCAGGAAGTGGCTTTACCTTCTGAGTTTAATCACCACCCCTTAATATATTCTTTTAAAAAATTATTTTTGCTATTTAAAAATAACGCTTGTGTGCTAGCATGTCCATGAACTCAGGTATCTACTGATCCTAGAAGAGGGGGTCAGGTCCCCTTCATTGGAGCTACAGTTGGCTATCAGCAGCCTGAGGGGGTGCAGAGCCAACTCTCCAACCCCTGTAGTCTCAACTGTTAAGAGAAGTGGTTTTTCTCTGGAAATAAAGTAACTGAATCTCTCTTAGCTTTTTCTCTCTGTGGCCACCTCCAAGATGAGCCAGCAAACCAGACACCAGGTCACCTTCCTTCATCACTGTCACCTCACTGAGCTGGACTTTTGCATATCCAGCTGGTCAGTCAACTATTATGCATGGAACTTCCTCTATGAGCCAATCTCTCTCTCTCTCTCTCTCTCTCTCTCTCTCTCTCTCTCTCTCTCTCTCTCTCTCACACACACACACACACACACAATCAGGGGAGGTGAACTGGTGAACTGATGGTCAGATGGAATGGAGGACAGTCTGATTAGTACTTTAGCCAGAATCTAGAATATCTTCCAAGGGAAGGCTGAGTTCAACCCTCTGCCCATCCCCCACTGGTCCCTCCCAGCATGGAGGTGCCCAGGCATCCAAGCAGGTGTGGAGAAGCAAACAAAAGTGATCAAAGAACAGGGATGAGGCAGCTCTCAGGAGGTCAAGTGGATGAGATCGCCTCCTGAAGAGAACAGCATGCCTCTACTTTCTAGTAGGCAGACCGCCTGCAGCAAGCCTGGTGGCCTTAGAAAGGAGAAGAACAAAGGGTAGATACTGGGGAGGCCAGTGGGTCCCCACACCACCCTGGTGAGCAATCCCAGATTGAAGTGTTAGACAACAGGAAAAGGACAGACTGACCTTGTGTTGGTGTGCACACTCTGAACATGTGTTCATCTAGATGTGCACATGTAATCCCAGCAAGCACTGTCATGAAACTCACCCTAGCTTAGGAGCATGGATCTCCTGAGACTTGCTTTGTAGACCACGCTGGCCTTGAACTCAGATGATGGAGATGGGTCTTGTATTAATCTGTTGCTTTCATTGGTTAATTAATAAAGAAACTGCCTAGGCCCATTTGATAGGCCAACCCTTAGGTGGGTGGAGTAAACAGAACAGAATGCTGGGAGAAAGAAGCTGAGTCAGGGAGTCGCCATGATTCTCCCACTCCAGACAGATGCAGGTTAAGATCCTCCCTGGTAAGCCAGCTCGTGGTACTACACAGAATATTAGAAATGGGTTAGATCAATATGTAAGAGCTAGCCAATAAGAGGCTGGAACTAATGGGCCAGGCAGTGATTAAAAGAATACAGTTTCCGTGTAATTATTTCAGGTATAAAGCTAGCCCTGCAGGCGGCTCGGTGCCAGGGACACAGCCCCGCTGCTCTTAGTACTACAGAATGGCGCCCAGCGTGCTAATGAACTCCACGTAAAACCTGAGAGGGCTTAAAAAGGACACAGAGAGAATTTAAGACAGCTTTTTGCTGTTTGTGGGTTGCGTGCGGCAAAGAAATTGTCCTGACTCAGCAACAGGAAAAAACTGGCTGTTTTAAAATGCCGGCTTTCTGGGCTGTGCCGCCATCGCGATCTCTGTCTGGCTCCTGCTGGAGACAGAGCTTTTGAATGGAGCATTTGGAGTAAAGTGCTATGGCTTGCTTGATGGCAATGTTGACTGCTGTGTGCCTGGAACTGTGTGTGGCTCAGGGGCACCAAATGGCTCTGAGGCAGGAGGGCTCAGCTCCGCCATGCTGAACTGTGCTGGTCTCAGGCAGGAACTACCATAATTACCATAATAACAGCGCAGTTAAGGTTTGGACTGAGCAGGACACAGGCAGTACCATATTATCTGTACATGGTGCAACTTAAGTTTTTAAGAAGTGCTTAACATTTTAAGAAATGCTCCTGGATAGTAAAAAAATTACAGATTCACAATAGAACTGATTCAGACACTGTTGGATGAATGTACATAGGCTTGAGAGAGAGAAAAATATATATATAAAGAATAAAGTTAATGTCTTAAAAAAGGGTAAAGTCTTTAAAGAGACAGAGTACAGATAGTTATAGATTAAAAGAAATAAAGAAAAATAAGCCACGTAAAAATGGAAAATTCACAGAAAGTCTGGATTCTTTGTATTATTGTGTTTTCTTTAAAAATTTTGACTGTGAAGGAGCTAAGTGCAGAGAAACATTTCATTATATGGGCTGCCAAGCTAAACCAGAATGGATATAAGGGTATTATGATTTTAGAATATGGGTCTAAGGATATGATGCTTTGGAGAGGGTCTTCTTTTGTTTTCACAGAGGATGAGACTCTGTGGATTGCGTCTATACCAATATGGTATGATAGACCACGCCTTCCTGAAAGGTTGCTGTGAACACCTTCAGAAAATTACTTCACTCAACTGCCGACTGAGATGACCCTGACACACAGGTTACACCATGAAAGATCTGAATACAGCGCCCCCATTCAGCAGGAAGCAGTTTGGAGAGAAAAAACTGCACCCATGTTCCCAAATATTGTTTATAAATGTTATTTTACATTTAAAGGGGGATATGATATAGATATGAATAATTTGCATTGGTATGATTTTAAGGTCAATTTTGTTATATGTATATGTATTTCTGATCTTGATTAAGGTATTGTGATTGTGTAGTTCATTTTAAAAGTATAATGCATAATTAGGAAATATAGGTTGCTAATGGATAATCATCAATAATAGTCAAATTTGTAGTCATGTTAGTTAGATTTTCTAGATATATAGAGATATATTTCAATTAGATAGGCATTCTTCATATCTTTCAAAGACTACAGAACATGGCATTTAAAATATTTTAATAACTTAGGGCTTTTCATGACAATGAGACACGTCTGCTCCTGGCAGCACCAATCTACTTCAAGATGGGCACCGAAGAGGCTCCTTATGGAGTTTGATAGCCATTTGGGCAAGAAACTGTTCTTGCCTGGACTATTGCATAAACTGGACACAGAGAACCCGCAGAAAGAGGACTGCTGAACTTGCGTAAAGGTGAGATGATCTTTCGGGGTTCCTGATTCATGAAAGAGTCTGCGAGACATTCTGCAGGACACAGCAGATAGTGACTGAACTGTATTTGAAATTTCCTGCTTCATGGAAATATCTGCTGGATACTATGGGCCTGAAGGCTGAAGATGGATGCCCCAACGGTACAGAGGAACTTTGGGTGACTGTCCAGGCAGTGAGATGTCTCTGTCATTTCTAGAGTTTTGGATTTCTTGTTTACTTAGGTAATATTATATCCTTCTGGAGTCTTTGATGGAGTTGAAGAATGGTTAGTTATAGTTACAGTTTTCCATTGTTATGATAAAAGATAAAATAGATATAAATATTGTAACTGTAATTCTTGCTTTATAACTGTTTTGTTATATGTAATTTTACTATGTTAAAGTGAAAGCCTTTTTTGTTTAAACAGAAAAAGGGGAAATGATGGAGATGGGTCTTGTATTAATCTGTTGCTTTCATTGGTTAATTAATAAAGAAACTGCCTAGGCCCATTTGATAGGCCAACCCTTAGGTGGGTGGAGTAAACAGAACAGAATGCTGGGAGAAAGAAGCTGAGTCAGGGAGTCGCCATGATTCTCCCACTCCAGACAGATGCAGGTTAAGATCCTCCCTGGTAAGCCAGCTCGTGGTACTACACAGAATATTAGAAATGGGTTAGATCAATATGTAAGAGCTAGCCAATAAGAGGCTGGAACTAATGAGCTAGGCAGTGTTCAAAAGAATACAGTTTCCGTGTAATTATTTCGGGGCATAAGTTAGCCATGCGGGCGGCTGGGTGCCGGGGACGCAGCCCTGCCGCTCATATTACAACACTCAGAGATCTGCCTGCCTCTGCCTCCTGAGTACTGGAATTGAAGGTGTGTGCCACCACGCCTGGCAGATGTTTAAAACATATTCACAAGGCCTGGGAGGGGGTAGGGTGCTTGCCCTGTGTGCCCAAAGCCGTGGCTGTTTCCCATTGCCACAGAAAGCTGGCTGTGGTGTAGCAGGACGGCACACGCCCACCATCCTGCCACTAGACAGACAGGAAATACATGTTAAAGGCAAGACTGAAAGACAGGAAAACCTCAGTGAGAAGAGAAAGGCCCACTCACTGGCCTCTCATTAGCAATGAAGCAGGAATCTCAACATCTACCAACTACTGACGGCTTCTCCCTTCCCCACCACAAACTTGCATCTTCCACGGAATCCGACCAGACTCAACAGACATGGGAAGGTCATGGACTACACTCCTTGCACAACCCTAGTGGCTCCTGGTCTTACTTTATCAGATTATAAATCAGCCCAAGGCACCTGACTACCTTATCATTTCTCTTATCAAGAGAGAAAAGAGGGAGGGTTCCTAAAAACTTTTTGAAATGCAACTTTATAGCCACCAAAATGGAGTAACCCTAAAACACTCAATTGCATCCCTCTCTCCAAGAGCCCATAGGGAAACTTGGGTATGCCTCAGTCTCCTCCCACTCCCCCTTGAGAAGCAGAGGCCCACACATGGGGTTGACTTTCTGAGTGTCTTCTCCTAATTCTCATGCTTGAGACTCCATTAAAATACCTTTAATACAAATCTCCAATTCTGCTTCATAGTGGCTCAGCCTGAGACTTTTTTTCTGAGTTAGAGCCACAAATCCAGGCTTAGCCTGAGTTCCCTTGGATTAGGGAGACTCCTCGGGCTGCTGAGGGTGACGGCATGAGGCTGTGGCTGTGTCTCTGTCCCCTTTTTACTGACAAATCCAAGGGTTTGTGTATCTCAGGGGTGGAGCATATGCAAGGCCCTGATTCAATTCCTAGTACAACACAGAAAACAAAGCAAAAGGAGTCCATCTTTTTATGAAGGAGGATGGGGCTCTCTCTTCTTTCAGGCTAACAGTCCACAGCTCCCTCCTGCACGCGCCTCTCTGGCCGGACCCACACCTGAGACTCTGCACTCTCACAGTGGCTCAAGCTGTCCGTATTACTTCACATACCTCCCTCTTCCCCTCCAAGTATTAGCTGTCTATGACCGATGACGACGAGACCTTGTTACTTTGCTCCTGGGTTGCCTGGGTGCACACAGTTCTTTCACGGAACCTCCCGTGGTCAGGCTTCTAATCCATCATCTTACCCGAAATCTCTCCAGTGGTGGGCGTGCAAGTGCTGCCATGCTTGGCTTTCTACACACTTGGGCTTGGTGTTACACACTGGTCCCTCTGCTTGCCTGCGACACTTTATGGACCGAGCTACACTCCCAGCCCCAAAAGCCCCTTTGTTACAAACCAAGCATCTTTGATTCCATTGCTGTAAAAAGATTCTAACAAATACAACATAACACAAAATAGAAACTTCTTGAAGTACTTCTATCTAGGTCCGTGTTTCATTAGAAGCTAGCTACAGATTTCCTTCCAGTCACTTAGCAGAAGACTCAGAAGTTTCTAGACATTCCGCATTAAACACGGCCATCTTTCCACACTGTGGCTGATCCTTGGCCCAGAACCATACAGATTCCTGATAAATTTATCCTGATTAGAGAACTGTGTACTCCTGCCAGGTACCTGTTGAGTGTAGGGCCGAGCAGCTTGGTGACCAAGCAGGTGAAGCAGCAGCTTCTAGGCTGTAGTAGTTTGAATGCACTTGGCCCCCATGAGCTCACAGAGAGTGGCACCACTGGGAGAGGCACCACTGGGAGATGTGGCTTTGTTGGAGTAGGCATGTTTTTGTGGGAGGAAAGTGTGTCACTGTGGGGTTGGACTTTGAGGTCTCCTGTGTTCCAGATACCGCCCATTGTCACAGTTCACTTCCTGTTGCCTCTGGATCAAGATGCAGGACTCTCAGCTCCTTCTCTAACACCATGTCTGCCTGCATGCCGCCATGTCCCACCATGATGATAATGGGCTAAATCTCTAAACTATAAGCCACCCAACTAAATGCTTTCCTTTATAAGAGTTGCTGTGGTCATGGTGACTCTTCACAGTAATAAAAACCCCCTAAGACATATGCCAAGAGTGTTCTCAACCTTTCTCAAATCTACTAAGTTGTGATAATTCATGAAAAATATCCCCTTCAGGGGATTGGAGAGATGGGTCAGAGGCTAAGAGCACTGGCTGCTCTTATAGAGGACTGGGGTTTAATTCCCAGTACCCAGATAGTGACTCACAAAACTATCTCTGCAGCTCCAGACCCAGCAGATCTTATACCTTTTTCTGGCCTCTGTGTGCGGTACCCTCACCCTCTGGTACACACACGGTACACGGACATATGTTACATGCCGGTAAAACATCCATATACATAAAATATAAATAAAGAGGAAACCCCCTCAGGTCTCTTGACATAGACTGTAACGAAATTTTTATGGACAACTAAGGTTCTCCATTATTAACTACGTGCTCCTCCACTTACTCAGCCTTGGGTAACATGGTTGGGCCTGAAACCAAAAGGCCTGGCTCTTGAATCCACTCTAAATCCCACCTCCTCCCCTCTAAGAAAATATTGCTCTGCTGTCGATTATGCACAAGGCCGTTTGGTCAACATCCCAAACCCAACAAAACCACGACTATTACCTGGGGACAAGCCCAGTGACCCAGAAACTCCGATTCTCATGGCTTCTGAGTAGACGCAATCTGAAGCTCATCACAGCCGCATTCTTAGCAAGTAATCAGGATGCCTGAAACTGAGCCCACCGTGCTCCCCTTGAAAACTAGCCAGCGAGAAGAAACACAAGACGGTGGGGGACAGGAGAACACTCTGTGAGCTGCCCACCTCTTTCCATTGCTATCTCGCAGCATTGCTTTCCCCATCACTCGGGACTTGGTCTCCAGCTCCTGTACCTCCTCCAGCAGTGTCTTTTTGCAGGTGTGCTTGGCCCTGGAGCAGAAGAAACAGACAGGAGAAGATGGCATGTGACCGTGACATAGCTCTGAAGACTGCTAATCCTCCTCCCTGACACACCAAGGTGCCCCCTGGACACCCCCCCTGGCACATCAAGGTGCCCCCGGACACCCTCCCTGACACACCAAGGTGCCCCCTGGACACTTTCCTTGGCACATCGAGGTGCTCCCTGTCTATCTTCCCTAGCACACCAAGGTGCCCTCTGGACACCTCTGGCACAGCGAGGTACCCTCTGGATAAGCTGGCATGTCACAGGGGTTCACCTCCTCAGCCCAAATCATCCTGAGTACCTCGGATGAGACCTGGACTGTGAAACACAGGTATCCTACTCCATAAAAGCTGGGGACCAGGCAATTCTAACCAAGGACAAGAGGAGTCCCAGAGATCAAACAGTTGGTCCCTAGAGCTTCCGCTGTAGGCTACGAAGCCCATGAGATATGTTAAGCCTTTCTCTTTGCACAGGTTCTGGTCCTTGTTTCCTGCTCAGCTAGGTCACAGAGACCAGAGCTAGCAGTGCTTGCCTCCCTGTTTACCGTCACAAGAACCAGTGCTTGAGCAGAGATGAGGTCTAGGATACCAGAATTCTTGCTCTTAGTGCAAAACCTTGGTCTGAGGTTTGGAATCAATACCCATCCAGTGCAGCTTTCCCATCCTCCTCTGGCCTCGGTTTACTCAGGAAACCCAGGGCTGGTTTCCTGCCACAGTGAGAAACCTGGCCTGAGGCTTGGTCCCTCCTGGGTAGCAGAGGAATTACCCACTCCCTTTTCCTGGCTAAATGAAATCCCTCGCAATGGTCAAATAATCTGTCGGTCTCAGGTTCCTCTAAATTAAAGCTAAACTGTAACCTGTTGAACACATATATTCAGCTTCTGCGCTGCACCCCATGGCCATGCACACTCGGTGGAACTAAAAATGGCATCGTCATCACCAGGGCGGTGTCTCCAAAAGAGACACTGACTTTCTGGTTTCAAGACATTTTATCTCTTTTTGTTTTGTCTATCCTGGGAATTGAGCCCTGGCATGGTACATGCTAGGCAAATGCTTTGCCACTGAGTGACCCTTCCACTACCCCAGCTTGCTAACTCTCTCTCTCTCTCTCTCTCGCTCTCTCTCCATTCTGTTTCCTCATTAAACAAATCTTATGTCTATGCATTAATTTTTATAAAATTTGAAACTAAGCAAAACTACACAAAACTAAAATTGGTCCTCTGGTTGGAAACATATAGATGAAGAAAAGGGAAAAGGGATTTAACAAGAAATAGGCTGGGAATGTGGCTTAGTTAGTAGAGCATTCATCCCTCTGCACAAGGCCTGAGGCTCAATTCCTAGCACCACTGCCACCACCACCA
The DNA here is from genome assembly GCF_950005125.1 of Chionomys nivalis. Lineage (NCBI taxonomy): Eukaryota > Metazoa > Chordata > Mammalia > Rodentia > Cricetidae > Chionomys > Chionomys nivalis. Next base: position 53,411,695 of record NC_080097.1, on the reverse strand, counting down.
TCACCACCATCACCACCACCACCACCATCACCACCATCACCACCACCACCACCACCACCATCACCACCACCACCACCATCACCACCACCACCACCACCACCGTCACCACCACCACCACCATCACCACCACCACCATCACCACCATCACCACCATCACCACCACCACCACCATCACCGTCACCACCACCACCATCACCACCATCACCACCACCACCACCATCACCGTCACCACCACCACCACCATCACCGTCACCACCACCACCATCACCACCATCACCACCATCATCACCATCACCACCATCATCACCATCACCACCACCACCACCACCACCACCATCACCACCACCACCACCATCACCACCATCACCACCACCACCACCACCATCACCACCATCACCACCATCACCACCACCACCACCACCACCACCACCACCACCACCACCACCACCATCACCACCATCACCACCACCACCATCACCACCATCACCACCACCACCATCACCATCATCATCATCACCACCAACATCACCACCACCATCACCATCTCCACCACCACCACCACCACCGCCACCACCATCTCTGCCACCACCATCACTGCCACCACCATCACCACCATCACCACCACCACCATCCCCGCTACCACCATCACCACCATCATCATCACCATCACCACCACCACCATCGCCGCCCCCACCACCACCATCAAAATCATCACCATCACTGCCACCGCCACCACCACCACCAACAACAATAACAACAAAAAGGAAAAGGAAAAAAGTAGGCTAGATAAAGGAAACAAAATGCTGTGTACAGAAAGTCATGACAATCTTAAGGGAGCAGTGCCGGTGGTCTCCTTAGGAACGGCTCTGCCACATCCTCATGCTGATGAACTGTGTTTAAGGAGTTTTTTCCTTTTTTTTCTTTCACCCAGCTGTAGACAGGCTAGGACCCAGAAATAACTGAGTGTGACTGCGCAGCAGTGGAAATGGTGACCGGGAGACGGGGTTTGCTCCTCCCAGCAGTCCTCCGCACCTAAGGACAGTGGGCCTGCTCGGATACAGCAGCTCACCCAGCACTTCATGTTAATCTCTAATGGAGTCCTAGCAGGAAGACATGGGCGATGCGCCTGCCATCCTTCCTCACAGAGTAAACAAGTCAAAACTGCACAGGCCTTAACACATGATACCTTAATTACTTCAGACGGAGTTCTGAGGCTCAGTATCGATAAAATACCAAGTTCAAAGAGGGAGCAATGGAATTTTTAAGTTAAACAACAAATGAGAATATGGCCAATATTTTGCAGGAGAGAGAAAGGACATTTACACGTATGCTGTCCAGTATTGCTAAATGTTCCTGTGTTGATAATAGACAAAGTGACATGCTCCACCTTCAAAGTCACTTTCCACTAGGGTGGGCATGCTTCCCCATATTGCCCTCCCTTCTGCACAGGACAGAGCACTTCTGGGCTAGCCCCACTGCTGTCTTCTGGGTCAGGAGAGACAAAGCTGCTGTGGGTTGAGACAGGAAGAACAGACATGGAATGGGCGTAGGATAATGGAACCTGAAGCCTAGGCCAAGAAACAAAGGACGTGACACCCAGCATTGCAGACACTGGCCTCGGGAGGGCAACAGCTTGCTCGCTTCCATAAAGCCAGAAACTATTTTCTCTGAGGATGCAACGTCAGGCTGGCTTCTGTGAGCTAGGCTTGGGACTCAGCCCCTCTTGAGAGCCCTGGGTTGTAAGCTCATGTAGCACTGGACTAGAAGGATGTCAGAAATTTCAAAGCACTTCCTCAAGGACTATGACCTACTAAGGGCTGAAGTCAGTAGAATACCGATCTTAAGTCTCCCTGTAAAACACACGTGTAGTGATTTCACACTGACCCGCTATCAAGGCAAAGCTAGATGCATTTGCCATTGGTGTGTGGTCACATTTCACTGAGAACTCAGAAGTCAGATTATTATCTGCGTCTTTCCCTCAGTGCCCCAGCTTCCTTAATTTCATCCCATTCAAGGCATTAGGTGACTACAGGAGGGAGAGACTCGAGCTATCTGGGGGCCGACAGATGAGCCACTCTGGGCCTTCTGGGGCAGGAAAGAACATCTCTGGGTTTTAAGGGACTTTTGTCTTTTTTATTAGCTTTAGTTGTACAAAGGAGCGGGTTTCACGTGCGCGCGCGCGCGCGCGTGTGTGTGTGTGTGTGTGTGTGTGTGTGTGTAAAATCATTTTCAGCCCCCCATTACCTTCTCTAGCTCACCTCCCCTGGTCCCAGCCCTCTTCTGCTTTCATGGCCCCTTAGGTTACTTTAAAAGGAAACAGCTTGGGGTGGCATCTTGAACGTCACATAGTTTTGTTTCTAGAACTTAAGATCTAAGCTCGCTCTTTTGCACTCAAGAACAGCCAGCCAATCGGAAACATCAAATTCCGTGGCTGAAAGCGGAAACACAGTGTGCTTCAACAGAAACTGGTTTGGTTAGAATGTTAAAATACAATCAAGGCCCATTTGTACACAGAAATTGCCTTTATTGCCATTTAACTACCTATCTGAAACTATCCGGAAATGAAGTCATTCTGGGATTGGGGGAATGTACTGTATGATGCCTAGTGAAAAAGACAGGAGACTCATTTCATAAAAGGAAGAGTGCTCCTTCACGGTCGGTGGCCTTGAGCTCCGCACCGCTTCTAGAGCATGACAGTAACCAGTTTCTCCTGGATGCGGAGCCACACCTACCTGGCAGTTTGCTTATGCTGTCACAGGTAAGTGTTTTTGGGAGAATGCAGGCTAACAGATATTAAAACAGTTCTGCACGGTTTACACTCCACACATCTAACAAGACTCCTCACTAGCCAGGGGTCACAGAGAGTCGATTATGTTAATAAACAATAGGGCCATTAGGGCCCTCATCAAACTTTTGAGAAATAATAGAGCAGGCTTTTTATGGTGTTCCAAATCTGACTTCAGATAGGCTAACAATGGGTCTTCATCCAGAAAGCTGACAAACTGTGGGAAAAGCGAATGACCTCATCCTGATTTTCTCTTTTTCCTCTTAGCAGCCCAGGTCCTGGAATGGAGATAAGGGGCTGGCTAAGGGAAGGAAGAGGTGCCTAGAAGTGAGTCACTCAACCTCTTAGGTGCTCATGATGTCCCCTTGAAAAGCCAGGCCTGCTCTGTAAGAAAGTTTCCAAAGACAGGGCAACAGCCCTTGGCAGCGCCTGCAGTATCAGCATTCATGAACTGAGGCAGGGAAATCTTAACATCAGGGCCAGCCTGGGCTATGCAGAAAGAACTTATCTTAAAACAAAATGAACCCCCCCCCCAAAAAAAAAACGAAAAAAAAAAAAAACAAGGGCTGGGAGTATCGCTCAGTGGGAGAATCTTTTGTTAGTGCGAGGGCTGTGTTAGAGAAAGAGAGCGAGACATCAGAAAACAAAGGATGGGAGGATGTAGACAAAGTGACATAAAATTATTTTATTGCTACTTCATAACGAACTTTGCTACTGATACGCATCTTAATGTAAATATCGGATATGCGATTCCCACAGGAGTCGCGACCCACAGGTTGAGAATCACTGTGTAGAACATGCTGGGCCATGGGAGTGTGGAGAACATTTTCTAAAGCTTTGCAGAACGGCAGTTCAGACACAAGGGTCACAGGGGAGTTCTGTGGCTTTGCCAGGGGCAATCGGTCTACCACATGCTTTCTGTCCTTGGGAGGAGCCACCAGATTCACTGGCCTTGGCAAATTCCAGCTCCCAGTATAATATGGGCCCACATACATTCACATAACTCTTGTTCTTCAGGATGGGGACAGCAGAAGTTTAGGCATCAAGCAGATATTGTAAATGGGCATATATGTTGGGCAGTGGTGGCGCACACCTTTAATCCCAGCACTCGGGAGGCAGAGGCAGAGGATCTCTGTGAGTTTGAGGCCAGCCTGGTCTAAAGAGTGAGTTTCAGGATAGTCAGGACTGTTTCACAGAGAAACCCTGTCTAGAAAAAAAAAAACAAAAAACAAAGACGCAAATGGGCATATACTTTGGGCTAATTTAACACACTGTTCTAGCTCCTCTCAATAACGCAAGAGCAAAATGCATTCAGAGAGTGGTTATGTAAGTCAGTAGGGCCCCTTCTGGCTTTGCCAAATGATAGGAGGCCATTCCTAGGAGAAGCTGTGCTTACCAACCCTGCCAGGCAGCAGGCAGCCCCTTCCAGAGCCCCAACAACACAGCCGTCAAGGGTAGCCCTCCCTGCTGGCTCCTCAGACCTCTCCGTGGGGTTCCGGTCCCAGCTGGAACCCAGCTGGCAAGCTCCTTGGAGAGAAAGTGATTTTTACTCTTCCCATATGCCAGAGCGGGAAGTAGTATCATCTGATTTATCATCGTTAAAATGTAAATGGTGTTAATTTTATAGCCTAGGTCCTACAAATGGGACGGAGACAAGTCTTGCTGGAGGCAAGAGATCATCTGTCTGCTTCATGGTGACAGAGGGCTTGTACTTGCAATGTACTGGAAGGGGTTCTGAAGACACAGGGAAGGCAGATCCTTTGCGACCCTCTTGCAAAACTCTCTTGTTGAAATGAAACAAAGATACTTTTGCTGAAGACTCACTTGGCAGAAGGAATGAGCCTCAATAAAACTCTGCTTTCATGGCATTAATTTAAGATAGCTGAATTAAGATAGTTGGGGACAAATTTGTAAGCCCGTAATTACTTCCCGTCAGATGCAGCCAAGTGAAGGAGCTCGGCCCTCAAGCTAACTTATTTGCAGAGTTGTACAAACTCAGCTAGGGAATAAACATGTTGTGCCCAAACTGGGCCTACTGGCTCAAGGAACACGTGACGGAATGACTATTTTCCTCACAGGGCGTCTAGTAGGTTAAGGAAATATCTTTCCTGGCTCTAGCCATACTGCAGGTTCCAATTGTGCCGTTTACAGAACACAGTCATAGCAGACGAAAAAGAGCAGTTGGTTAGATAAGAAATGAGTTTAAGAAGTTAAAATGATTTGGGCTTTGGTAGTAGTCGAAAAACTTAGCGGAAGAAAAACATAAGCAAAATATTCATTCTAGGAAAATTATTGTTCCCCTCTCTCTGCGCCAGCATAGTCAGCTGTGAAGATAGTGGCCAAATGAAGACTTTTTCAAAAGATATCCCCGTCAGGCAAGAATAATTCCCGCTGAGTGTGGGAGGAATGAAGAGATAAAAATGAGACCTGGTGTCTTTTCCTGGAAGGCTTGGGTTAAAAATCTCATTTTGCTACCTCAGGGCCCTGAAATAATTGTGGTTTGCCCAAGTTAGAAGTCTCAATTTTCAGGGAAATTGGCCATATTTCTAGGAGGAACTGGGCCCATCTGAACCTAAACCAGTACTATGGGCCTTAGAGCTATCTCTCATCTTCTCCTGAATGAAGTTAGAGGTTAGATTCTCTTGGGACGCCAGCGTTTCTTTATATTTTAGGAAAGGTATGAACGGAAAACAGAGGAGCGGGAAAGCAAGTTTGAGTTATTTCCCATGTAATCTGCATTATAATTTTATATTTGTGATGAGATTTTCTTACAGAGGTGTAAAATCGGCTCTTGAGAAGAACTGATTGGCAGGGCTCCTGCTGTGAGCTGGTTAGAAGGATGAGGTCTCCTTCCCTTCTGTCAGAGGAGTGACTGACGTGTCTTTGATTTTCTACTGTACACGGGGCTGAGAGCCAGGCACTATCTGGGCTTGCTTGGCATCAGCTTTAAGGTGTGGAAAGAGTCTTTGGTCGTGTTTCCTAAGCGTGATGAGATGCGTCTGTTTTTGGACGCAGACTTAACAGTCACACACAAGGCAATGGCCCTACTGGCTGTCACATGACCTCTGCTCTGTGTTCCTTTGCCTCTGCATTCTCCTATCAAAATGAAGCACAAGCTGGGTGGTAGTGGCGCAGACCTTTAATCCCAACACTCGGGAGGCAGAGGTAGGCGGATCTCTGTGAGTTCGAGGCCAGCCTGGTCTACAAGAGCTAGTTCCAGGACAGGAACCAAAAAGCTACGGAGAAACCCTGTCTCGAAAATCCAAAAAAAAAAAAAAAAAAAAAAAAAACAACCAAAAAACCCATGAAGCACAAGCTTAAACTTAAACAACCTCCCCCAAATAAAAAAGTAACCCCTTTTGTTTGGTAAGCGCCAGGAGTCCCGTTTCCCATAGCCCCCAGTGTGAGGCAGCTGTAAGGAGAGAGGTACAAAGCCTGAAGGCATGACGTCACTCTGTACTTACGCTCGCCACACCACATCTTCAATCAGACACGCAGTTGGAACCAGGAACAATCCCAACCAGAATGATGCAGAGCTCAGGACCATGGTCGCCTGCAAGAAACACAAGTCACAGTCTATTACAGGTTCTCCGTCAAATGGCGGGAGGCGATTTAATCAGTGGGGCGCATCCCACAACATGGAAGCGATGGGGAGGCTGGGGACAGCTGGCCTGGCTCCTTGTCTGGTCTCTGCTGGCTCTCACCTCTATCCTTTCAGCTTGGCTTGTGGTGTTGTCCCTGCTTTGGAACCTCAAGCTCCCTCCTGAACAAAATGCTGTTCTAATTCCCCACAGAGAGAAAAGTTAGCGCCATCCTTCTGTGAAATCAACTGCTTCCTGGGGCTCCCTTTGTTCACTGTGAGCGGCCCACTTCCCTTTAGTGCTCTTCATGGGCCCAGCATCCCATGGCTGACCAGTGCAAAGGCCATTGGTTCCCTCCATTCGGAAGTGGAAGATGTCCTTGTTACCTGGCTTCAGGGGGTTGGAAACATGGGGTCGGGCGTGGGCAAGCATGAGTTATAGGAGAACTCCTTTGTTAAGTTTTATTGCAGATTGTTTTTTTCTATTTTTATGTCTTATAACTCATCTTTCAACTCCTGAGCCTACAGCCTGACTGTCCCCAGGCAGGGACCACAGGTGTACACCACATGCTGGGCTTAAGAAGACAAGGTAAGAAGGTAGAGTGAGCCAGTGACAGAGACAACAGTGTCAGTTCAAGGGCCAGCCTGGTTATGTGAGGTGCTGTGTCAATATCCCCTCCCTCAATCAACAACAGCACCAGCAGCACACAACACACCAACCCCAAACACCACAAACCAAAGGGCAGCTAGAGAGGGACCGAGGGAGATGACAGCAAGGGAAGAGAGGGCACGGAACACAGCTTTTGGTGGACTTTCTTGCTCCCAGCCCTGTGAGCGCAGGACAGTTTGGGTTGGCAGCACAGAGGCTGGGAGGCAGAGAGTGGCAGCTAATTGTAGTAAGGGAGATGCTGGGGACCGAAGCAGAGGGTGGGAGCAGCTTGTTCTGAACAGAAATGGGGACTGGGGGTCCTGACTCCTCATAGTTTGGTTTTGAGTAAACAAAGGTCGGGAGCATGGCTGAAGACTGGCAAGACAGTTTCACAGGGCAGCTGTCTGGCTAAGGGAGCGGAGCTAAAGTATGGCTGGGTCCTGCTGCTCCCTGGGTTTCTTTCCATTTCACTGACTGACGTGTTTTGCTAGAACTTAGTGCACAGTGGGGTTAGGGTCACAGAGGTGAGGGCTGCAGAGGTGAGGGCCACATGACTGAGGGCCACAGGGGTGAGGGTCACAGAGGTGAGGGTCACAGAGGTAAAGTTCACAGAAGTGAGGGCTGTAGAGGTGAGGGCCGCATGACTGAGGGCCACAGGGGTGAGGGTCACAGAGGTGAGGATCACAGAGGTAAGGTTCACAGAAGTGAGGGCTGTAGAGGTGAGGGCCGCAGAGGTGAGGGCTGCAGAGGTGAAGGCCACAGGGGTGAGGGTCACAGAGGTGAGAGCCGCAGAGGTGAGAGCCGCAGAGGTGAGAACCGCAGAGGTGAGGTTCACGGGGTGGGGGGAAAAGCAGAGGGACTGAGACTGTCATCTCTCTACCTCAAAGGGACTGCAGGGATGGAGAATCAGGGGGATCCCGGAGCAACTCCTTTCCCCTGGTCGCAGCTTGGCATCTGAGCATCAACTCAGGCTACCTTGTTGCTTTTTCTACTTGCAGGGCCTCTGCGAGAGCATCCCATAGTCAGAGCTCGTACGTAGCCTGTCTGGACAAGCCCACATCTGATCACAGCTTCTTGCCTCTGAGCTCCATCATACATGTGACCCTGCTTGTGGCTCTTGGCATTCATGACAATTCTGCTGACCCACAGTGAAGGTTGAGGCAGGGGAAACAAAAGTACAGCTTGGTCCCTGACTTTTCCCAAAGTTGAGAGTATCCATTTTTGTGAAAGAGATATCTTAGAGTATGCAAACATGCGAGTGTGTTTTCCTATCAATCATCCCTCCGGGAATTCAACCCACGAAAGGGAAGTATGAAGAGGCAAGGCAAGAATATTCTTGAAAGCGCTCTCCTAGCATAGAAACGTGAAGGGAGACAATGGCTTCTTGAACGGATTATAGTCCGCAGTGAAAGAAACATTACACTTACTGTACGGACATAGAGATGTCACATCACATCGCTAAATTAACCAGATGCTTTCGAAGACCCTCCAAGGGATGCTGTCATACGGTCTGTGGACAAGGCAGGGCCACTGATCCAAGCCTTAAGCTAAGCCTGAAGTGGTCTTTCCAGACACACTGAGGAAACCCAGGGAACATCACCCCAAACACTGCATCTGGGAACAATGAGGAATTTTAATCCCACACATAAGGGTCAGCAAGTATTGATGAGACTTTTCTCTGCTTGTCCTGTTTCCATCTGGAGAAGAGATCCAGCAGTTAGGATCCCCGTGGCCCTTAGTCTTCTCACTGGAGTGCCATCAGCGAAGAGGATTAAATTTCCCTCCCAGAGGAAGACGACACCGGGGTCCAACAGGACACCAGAGAACTTTGGCTCTTCAGGCCCAATCCCACCCCTCAAGATTTTTCTCTTCCTTGACAACTCCGTGTGCTCCCCTTCCCCTTCCCGCTCCCCTGTGGAGCTTCTAGATCTCAGAGATAACTGGGAGCTCTCTTTCTTGAGAAAGAGAGGGAAAATACAAGCACACATTTCCCCAGAGACTATACCATTGCCAGTTGATTTCAGTAGATTTGAAGCGTCACTGGTTGAAGGGGAAAGAGAAAGGATATTTCCCCCAATGATAGACCAACACGCGTCTGCACCTTGCCTAGTAGGCAGTGGACGTACGTTAGTCTCCATCAACACGCATCGTCATGTTATCATGTGTCATGTCATACCCCCACATTTAACAAGGTGGAGCGGTGTGGTAGAGTACATCTTTGATCCCAGCACTCAGGAGCAGAGGTTGCTGATCTCTGTGAGTTTGAGGCCAGCCAGGTCTACAGTGAGTTCCGGACTAGGAAGGGCTACATAGGTAGACCCTGCCTCAAAAAGAAAATAAAACCAACCAACCAACCAAACAAGAACTTTCCAGAATGCAAAGTATGTGGAGTGGCTCATACCCTGGTGGTCTGGACAGGATCTCCCTCGTCATACATGCAGCTGCTTATGCGATTGGGAAAAACACACGAAGGACACGTTGAACATGTGTGTGGGTGGCGACCATAAGGAGCTGTGTCCTCACATCTCTTGGTCTATCTCTACTTCCTGTTTTTCTATAGAAAACAAGTGTTAGTAAGTGACAGCAAGGTCAACTTCCACTCTCTACCCAGGTAACCTAGGCAGGTGCTGGACCAGCTCCGTGACTAATGTTGTCTACAGAGTCCACGGATACACTGTGACTGTGAATGGCCAGGCTGGTGCTCGGTGCGTGGAAGGATGGGATCAGGCTCTCCTGAGGAGGATATGGGTGAGAAACGTCTGCTGGGTTCGCTTATTAAAGAATCCAGTCATCCCACAACAATGCATTGCTTCAAACTGAGTCCAAGACTCAAAGAGAGCCATAGGTACGCTATCATTCCACGGTTGGTCTTTAGAGCTCGGGGCTATGACTATGAAGCATACAGAACTGACATTAAAGGTGTGTCTCAGAAACGTTGGAAAGATGTGGTGAAAGGCCAGCTGGCCTGGGTCTGAAAGAGCATGGGATAAAACCGGAGTCGCTGAACATAGCGGACAATGAGGACTACTGAGAACTCAAGAACAATGGCAATGGGTTTTTGATCCTACGGCACGTACTGGCTTTGTGGGAGCCTAGGCAGTTTGGACGCTCACCTTACTAGACTTGGATGGAGGTGGGTGGTCCTTGGACTTCCCACAGGGCAGGGAACCCTGATTGCTCTTAGGGCTGATGAGGGAGGGGGACTTGATTGGGGGAGGGGGAGGAAAATGGGAGGCAGTGGCGGGGAGGAGGCAGAAATCTTTAATAAATAAATAAATTTAAAAAAATAATAAAAAAAGAAAGATGTGGTGAGTGTGGAGAAGGCTACAGTTTCTCTGCAAGGAACGGGGACCAAGGCTGTTGGGTGCCACTGTGTAGTAAGGTGTTCCTTAAAGCACAGTACTCAGATCTCTACAGACATTTATTTTTAAAGATTTATTTATTTATTAAGTATACAATATACTGCTGGCAAGGAAGACACCAGGTCTCCTTACAGATGGTTGTGAGCCACCATGTGGTTGCTGGGAATTGAACTCGGGATGTCTGGAAAAGCAGCCAGTGCTCTTACCCTCTGAGCCATCTCTCCAGCCCCTCTGCAGACATTTTTAAAGGAATAAAAACACTGTGCTATCTTCACACACCCGTCTCCAGAGAGGAATCCCCCCAGCTATGGTGTCCAGACCTTGAACCAGCTCCCTGTCCTAACTTCAGGGAGACCAGACCCTCCCCTCTCCCCGAGTGAGTGTCCAGAGAGGAAGGAAGCCCCAAAGTCCCAGGTGAACACAGGTCTCACTACGGGACCTTAGCATCTGCTTCCGCCAGAAACTCCAGGTACTAGCTTCACATTTTAAATAAAAGAATTTCTGTAGAATGTAGGAAATAATAAAAACAGAAACACTGAAGGGGACGAGAGCTCCACCCTGCCCAGCAACACAGGGATAGATTAGAATGTGAGCCTGTGCTAGGCTTTGCTTGTGGCCCATGTAACCTTCTTGACCTGTTATCTACCCCATGCTTGGAGACCAATTTTCAAGTCAAAGGCTAAAGAGCTTCAGTCTGGCTTGTGAGTACGTCTCTCCAAAGCTCTGCTGTCTATGAACGTGCAGGCGAAGGGTTAGGACATTCTCTGCCCTTTCTACTGGGAGCAGATTTGGTTGTGCTTGCTTATTTTGTTTTGGTTTTTGAAACTGAGTTTATTCTCTAGCCCAGGCTGGCCTTGGACCCCAGCCTCAGTCTCCTGCTTTGGTCTTCTGAATGCTGGAATTGGAGGAGTCAACTTTAGGGTGAGCTTTTCTCTGCGGGGTGGTGACAAGCTTGGTCTGTCCAGGTTGTTGGGCAGCAGCTTACACAGATGGGATCTGTGTGGCCCTCGGGAGGCCTGAGCGACTGGCAAGTGCACTGTGCACACATCGCTGGGAATAGGGCTCTCCTGTGTCTATCCTTTCCAGCCAATTTCTGTCCCACAAAACAATGGCTGCCCTGATTTGTAGCATTGGAGCAGTCCGGCTGATTCTAGAATGTCATCTAAATGACACAACAGAGCATGGGTTTGTTTGATCTGACTTTCTTCACTCAACATAAGGCCGTCGAGATGAGCCGTGTTGCACGGTGGATCTGGACACACCCCCATTCTCTCTCTGGCAGGCATTGTGCGAGTCTAGGGCATCTTGTTTATTCTCTCTCCTGCTGATGGACATCTGGGTCATTTCCACCTCGGGCCTGTTGCTCAGAATAAGGCTGCTGTGCAGGTCTTTGCACAGTCTTGTTTTATGGACATGTTTCCATTCCTTTCAGGTAAACACCTAGGAGTGGGAATGCCCCGTCACCAAGAAGCCCGTGATTCACCTCACAGGAAGTCCAGAAGGCCACCGATGGCCATACAAACACAGCAGTGTGAGCCATTCCAGTGCTTCCTATCCTGGCAGCTGCTGGCTTTTTGTCACCCCAGTGGCTCCCTGGAGCAATGACACCCTTCACAGAGCAGGACTACTCTCACTAAGGGTCACCACGCCTGGGGATAAAGAGGAGGAAGCTCCCCCGGAAAGGGAAGCTGATCTTTTCTGAGCAGGTGTGGTGGCTCATGCCTACTGTCAATCCCAGTACTCAGGAGGCTGAGGTGGGAGGCCTGCTTTGAGTTCGAGGTCAGCTGGGGCTACATATGGAGTTCCAGGCTGGGTTGGAACACCTAAGATTGTGTCTCAGAAAATCAGAAAGAAGCAAGTAAGCAACACATAAACAAACACATGCTGCTGGAAGAAAAAAAAAACTGAAGTAAAAAAGGCCCTCTTCCTCTCCAACACACAACACAAGGTGCTTTTGTTTGGAACAACAACAGCTAAACTCCAGGACAGTCACCAGGCTAGTGAGAGAACACTGCCCAAACAGGGTATGGACAGCAATTTTCTTACTAGATTGAATCTAAAATTCTGCAAATTCATAACTATTTTTTCTTTTCAAATGCTCATATGGTTTCTCCATTTCTCTCTTGGGGATCTTGTTTTAGAGAAAGGATGGATTTCACTACATCCCTGGGTTATTTATATTTGTTTGGTTTCCAGTAACTACTTCCACAGTCCTTTATATCCTGGGGACCCCGGGATACCCAAACCCGTAGGTGCTCAAGCTGGTCACACATAACAGTGTAGTTCTGCGTAGAACCCACACATGTCCTTATAGACTTCCAGCCCTCAAGCCGGCACTATGGGAACGGATGTCATGCTGTATTATTTCAGGAATATAGAAGAGAGAACCAACTTGTGCAGATTCAGCCCAGATTTCCCCCAACCATGGTTGGCTGGATCCCCTGGTATGGAATCAGCATACACAGGTACTGAGGGTTGAACTGATCTGGATGTCAAGAGATGCAACAATTCTCACGCTGCAGGGCATAGGGTGTGGCGTGGAGAATTAAGGCAAGGAAACAGCTGCTGCCGACGTGTGTGGCTCGCATTCCCGTGCGAAACCAGGCAAGGTTAACACTATGTTGGGTAGTTTAAAACATGGGGTCCCTGCTTCCACCGTCAGGAGTGACGCATTGAAGCAAGGCTTGCGGCAGATACTTCTGCTATGTCCATCCCGCCTGTTGGCCAACCTCAGCAAGCTGCGACTCCTCTGGCCGGGGCACATCTGTGGCTTCCAGAACCTTGCTGGGGACCCGTGCACGGGCAGGATATCCTGTTTATTTACAGTCAAGCTCAACAAACCTCGTTTCCAGGTTTCTAACAGAAAGCTAGACTTCTATTGCCAGTGTGCATGGAGAGTAAGTGCCAGAGAGCTCCTGGCTGCCCCCTTAGGAGGCGCACAAGCTACCAGAGGAAACTGATTTGCGACTGTTCTGACTGGATTTACCTGTTCATGGCCCTATCTCTTCCGCCCATTACAGTGGAAGTGAATGCTTCTACATCTGAATTTGGGGAGTGTCATGAATATTCAAGCCTCACGGATAAACTGCCACCAATCTCAGCGCTTCCATTTACTCCTTATTTAATGAGGGTGCCGGTGCCTCAGTTCCTTCCTCTGAAAATGAAGAAAATATCAGGCCTACCTGAGGAGCGGTTACCTGAGGTTTAAATGAGTTAATACATGTGAACGGCACCATGCCACGCAGATTATTAGGCTTCACTGGTTTCTTTATCCGGATGACTCCAATCACAGTTTTTGCTTCAACATGCTAGAAGTGGTCAAGATCGTCACACAATGATTCCTGAATCACATTTGGGAACTAATGGGGTTCAAGAGACTCTGGCCTGCTGTGGTGTTGTGCCGAGGGTCAGACACTGCAGTTCTCAGGTGGGTGACCCGTGGAGCTGCATGCTACCAAGTTCCTACACTACATCACCGGGGAGTTGCTCACTGGGGACACAAAGAAGATTCTCAGAGCTCTCTATATCCAAGGCTCTGCATTGCTCACAAGTGCTGCCATGCTGGGTACTATTAACCTCTGAAGACACGGCCAGGCATGCGCTTTTGCACTGCCCCTTGGGGAAGGATGTTAGCAATAACTTTGTACTCAACAGGAAAAGAGGAGAAACGGGGGTATTTGCTCATGAAATGCTCCCCCGCGCCCGCCCCCGTGGCTGGCCATCAGGAAGGCTGCAGATGACACCTCCTGGATTTCCAGAACAGGAAGGAGGAAATGCTGAGTGCAAACTATTCCGGTGCCTCAGCTGAGGTTAAGGATTAGTTTGGGTGGAACTGGAATTCCACAGATTTCAGAGCTGGAGACACCAGGCATCCGGACAGACAGGAGCCGAGCCGGAGACAGATAGCCACCACCTCTGATGGTGACAGATTCTGCTCCCACCCGGAGTGCTGGCTGTTCCAGGTACTGAGGACAAGCTGTGATAATTGGCCTGATAGGGATGATGCTGAGAAGGACCACCTCCCAAGCTCTGCTGTTCCTGTTAGACGAAGGAAGACACAGCAACGGAAACCAGGTAATTTACAGCATCTTAAAATGCACAAACACCCTGTTTGTGAGGTATTTTATTACACTGAACAGCCCCTACCGATCAGTCCTTTGGTCATCCTCAATCTCAACGACAGATTTGGGAAGCAGATAGTTTTACCTCGCAAGGACCATTAGACCTAACACCAGCAGCTTAAGATGACCTTTGAGAATCAGTGTCGGGGGGGTCAATGACTGGCCTCCTAGGCATGTGCCCTCTGTCCTCCACTATTAGAGGCATCTATCCCTGTGACAACTTCAAGGGAAGTAGGACGCAGAGCCAAGAATGAATGTCAGCATTTGAAAGGTGCTTGAACCTCAGGTGATCTGACTGCCATAGGAGGCTCTCGGTGGTGACACACAGGAGACGCGCATGCTTCGGTGATGTGGGATGGCTTAAATCTGTTCTGTATTCTAGGCTCCTCCTGAGACTTGGGCTTTTCTTAGTGGATGCTGAGAATCCAAGTCGTTTCTCTCTTCGCCTCTGGTGGTATTTCTTGGTCTGTCTCTTATTGGCTATCTCAGAGCCATGCACTTTGAGTAGGATGTGCAACAGGATTGTCCCCTCAGAGACAAGGCCACGGGGCTCTCACCCGCAGTGAGAAGAAGGTACTGGGAGGGCAGTGGTAGGGCTTGTAGATGACTCCCAGTAGCTGAGTGGTGGAGATAGGGACCCGACCTCCATATTCAGTAGCCTCAGAAACACCACTGACTCTGGTCACTTAGCTTCTTGGTGGCATAGCTCCTCTCCCTCAAATCAAGACAGCGCAGTGCCCTCCTCATAAAGTCAAAGGCCTAGCTAGCATTCACTTAACTGTGCTTTTACTGCATTCTGTCTCCCCAGAACCCGAGAAGCCTTGGGGCAAGCCCTTCACAAATAAGCACCTACAGCTTGTTTCCTCCGTGTCTGGGCTGCTCCTCCCCTCCCGCACGTCTGCACACCGCAGCAGTGTGCTAATCTCGAGACAGCTCTGCCTGTAAAATGACTTCTCTGGAGCAAATGAGCTCAGGGGCTGGCGCAGGTACCTGGTGTCTGAGCCCCTGCCAGCTGGCTGTCATCCACCCCTCAGCTGCCTGCCCAGCACAGAACAATCCAGGGACCCCTCGATGAGACATTTTCTCCAGTGTTTTCTTAAGCCCTGACAACTGCAACTGAAATTTAGCAGCAGCCTGCAGCCCCCTTGAGATTCCTCTTGTGTATTTCTCTCTCTCTCTCTCTCTCTCTCTCTCTCTCTCTCTCTCTCTCCCTTCCTTCCTTCCTTCTTTCCTTTCCCGCCCGGCTTCTTCTTTCTTTTTAATGAAAGTTCCCCTTGGAAGAAGACTGATGATGAATCTATGATTATGGATGAAGACTGGAAAGTCTCTGCCATCCTGAGGACTAGATTAAGAACCTCAACCAGGACTTTCTTTTACTTTTCAATGTATTGGTTTATTTATATAAACCGTGCACACATGGAAGTCTTAGAGTCCTTGTGGGGGTGAGTTCTCTTCTTTTACTATGTGAGTTCTGAGAATAGGTATCAGGTTGGCAGTCTTGGTGGAAAGTGCCTTGACCCTTTGAGCCACCTCTCCAGCCTGCTTTCTACTTGGCAAGTTAATTTATTTCTCCCATGAACGTACATTGCACAGTGACAGCCAGCCTTCCCTCTTGACAGCAGTGTTTGAGGCCTCATGATGCGTCACTCTCTCGTTATTCAGGGGAGACCATACACCTTCATCACAGGCTTTGGCAGACATCTGATAGAACCTGGTACACATTAAAGCAATTATGTGTCACATGGCCACCCTACTAGGTGCCCAGGGTTTGCCAGCGCATCCTGTAAAAACTCTCAACTCCCAATAGGGATACCGCAAAAATATACATTGTCTAAAACCAATCTTCACTTCCTCCTCCGACTCTGTGTCCATCAGTGAAATCACCAGTCCAGGATATACTCAGAGGTGGGTCTTGGTTTCAGCGTCTATTCTTCCATCAAACCCCTTTCCTGGCTCCCCCTGCATACTACTGTTTAGACCCTTGGAAAGGAAGGGGACCTCGCACAAGGGAAATACTAATTGCTCCTGTTTCACAGAGGAAGCGACCAAGGTGCAGCAGTTGAGAGGCTCCTCTGAGGTCACTGGGGTGAGTCGGGATGTGAATGCAGGCGTGTGGACTCTAGAGCTGGGGCCTGTCTGGCAGTTGGCTTCAAAGCCCGTTCTTGCAGACAGCAGTTGCATGGCCGACTCGGAGCTGAGCCTGTATTTTGGGCTGAGCTCGTATGCCCCTCATACCATCTGCTGGCGTTTTCATAGCTCTTATTTTAATGAACTGCCAATTTTTAAAAATGTACAACCCGGCTTCCACTTTCCAGAAATCCCAGCCCGGCATTACCGACACACCCTCCTCTGTGGTTCCTGGAATGTAGCCCCATAAGATGGTGGTTGTAGGGGCTGGACTGTTCCTGGGGGCTGTTGTTGTATACTATGAGCAGGCAGCAGTGCATCTTTACTCTGAACAGCAAAGTTGCTGACTCTTGCTGGCTGGACAGGCTCACTCCTGAAACTGATCACCGTGAAGAAAATGTCATCTCACTTTTTACACCCTCCCCAGAGGGTGTCCACAAGGACTGAAATACCATTTTTCTAAAAGGACAGTAACTGGACAAGAGAAACGCCACTTGGCTCTACTGTCTTGATCGTTCAGTCGTGATTACAGTGAAGACACTAAGAATCTGCTAAGAGTCTTTCCACAGGCTAAACCAGCCACACAGGCATGGAGGTCCATCTTGGATGCCCTGGGGAACAAGGTCTTGCTTCTCTCAGCGTAGCAAGTCGTGCACCCCAGCAGCTTTTAGGTGGCCCTTTTTGCAGATGCGGGGGACACACAAAGAAGCAGCTTAGTATGTGGCTCTAAAACAGACACATGTACACACATCACTGAGAAGGGAATTTATAATATAATCTCTCCCTATATATGTCAAATCTCTGCAAAGTGATGTTGTACATTATATTTCCACAGGTTAGTATATAGAGGATTGATGTATGAACACTGTCGTCATTGGGGAATGAGGATGCTGGAAGCAACATGGACAAAGGTAGCCAACGTTTAGTCAGCATTAGACAGGTTTACATAAGTGGTATGATCATATTTGAATACACAGGACACTTTATTTTGTGGCTTTTGTCTTTTTGTGTGGAATTTGCTACAATTTGGGTAAATTCATTCTTGGATCTCAGTGGTTGTCACAGTGGGCGGAGAGTTCTCGCTTAAGAGATGTTTTTTTTGTTTGTATTGTTGGTTTGGTTTTTTGTTGTTGTTTTGGTGGCACTAAAGTTGGAATCCGGGTTCGGGTAGAATCCAGGGTTTGGCGCTAACTAAACAAATGCTCTACCACTGAGCACACCCAAGACCTTGAGATTCCAAACTCAAGTGGCTCTTGGTCACAGCCAACAAGGTCCAGCTGAGCAGGTGCTGCCGCCAGGACTCACGGGAACCCAAGGAATAATGCTTGTCCTAAAGTGGAACCTGGCCAGTGTCAGGGGCAGGGCTCTGTTAGGGCCAATGAGTCTAGAGAAGAGAACTTTGGGTGGAGTTCACTTTGAACAGGGACTATGAACTGGGGGCACCAGCTATGAGAGCCATCCAAGCGAGGGTAGGAGTTATGCCAAAGAGGAGGCCTCCTCCACGGCTGGGCATGAGCTGCAGCTACAGCTGGCAGGAAGGTGTCAGAGGGGAGTGTGGAACCCTGCAGGAGAATGGACTGGGCATAGGGGAGGTGGGAGCACAGCCATGAGGCCCAGCGACTGTCTGTTAGAGAGGAGTCGGAAGGTTCAGGCTCCAGAGAGAACCTAAAAAGGCAGGAATGGAATGTTTATAGATGACCACCACACTGAGACAGCTGAAGGTGACCGTGAGAAGGGGAAGTGAGCACAGCAGTTCCTACGTGAGAGGGAGGGTTCTACTCCACCCCCAGTGGATGGCTGAATCCCATGCATGTGCTCGGTGGAGGTGGGGGGAACTGTAGGAACCCAGAAGGGAAAAGCAAGTGCAATTTCTTAATGACAGAATAAGGGAGCTAAAGATGGCCGTGGTGATGAGAATGGTCAGAGCCTGCTGTGGACTGTAAAGTGAAGAGACTGGCTGATGGCAGTGAGGAGAGGGGAGAATGAGGGACTGAGAGGCTGAGGCAACAGGGGCCAGAGGTCAAGGGGAACCCAGGAATCCGCTGTAAGGTCCTAGAGGAAACTGGGTTACAGAGGAGGTGCCTTCCTCAGGATGGTGAGGGAGCCCAGGAAGGGGACTTCACAGGCACCGAGGAGGTCCGAGGATCACGCCCACATGCTAATAGATGGATGGCCCACACAGGAAAACCTCCAGCGATGTCGCAACAGTCAGAAAGAAACGCAAAAAGTCAGTGTTTTGCGGAGGGAAGGCCACAGAGTGGAAGAGAGCTGGTCCAAATGATGAGTCAGGAGAAAAGTCTGGGTGCCTACACCCATGGGGCTGAAGAGAGATACCCCGGAATAAACACCACTAAAAGTTGACTGAAGGTCCGTGGCAGCAAAGGGCAGCAAAAAGTCAAACATCCAGATCTATGGTTCGGATGCTTTCAAAGGAAAACACGATTTGATTGCCAGTAACGAGATCGTATTAGTTAACACAGAGTGGCCTACAGGAGGCTTTCCAAGGGAAGGAAAATCAGGGGTGGGGAAGCATTTAGAGCTAATGGGGCCCCCTGGGGTGAGCTACAGATGCCTTTCCTCCTAACTTGTCAGTGGTTATCTGGAAATGTGCAACCCTTTGTGGAGCACAAGTTCACTCCCCAGCTCCTTCTGCTGCAGTGCAGAGCAGCTGGGTTCTGAGATCCCTCAGTGACCTGGCACGGCGGCAGGCGATCTATTCCTGTTCACACCTCTGCTCCCATTACAACGGTGACTCCCGCCAAACACACACACACACACACACACACACACACACACACACACACATGTTTAGGTGTGAAAGTTAACACCAGACCGTGATATGAAATACTACACATATGCAAAGGAATTAATTTATAGTTACTGCGGGATCCATAACTTTACAATTTCCTGGCTTTGGTCTGTACAGTTTTTCAGACTCAACAGGTTATTGGCTTTCTCTCTGAGGCAGCTCTCTGTCTCTGGGCTGGTATTCCCTGCTGTATTAGCTCGCCCGTTTCCAAGTGGAATATCGTGTTCTGAAGCTTTGCTCACTTCCTCTCTTCTCTCTCAGCCCATCTGTATATTTTACATCCAATCTCCCGGGGCTTCACCTTCCCTGGCTCTGTAAATTTAATTAATGTACTTTTGACTTTCTTCCCCAGGTCACTCTTGAAAATTTACATGAAACAGACCTCCTTTTTCCTCATCGCGGCCTAATGGAAACACATTTGCTCCGTTTCCTTCTCCAATCTATTTCAATTTATCTTTCCCATATATCGGCCCGCATGTCAAAGTTCTCAGACACAGTCAAGCAGGAATACGGCACAGTGACTCTTCGGTGGTGGACAGCCGCTGTTTGTGGCACGTCCCCATCTGAAAGCCGAGTTGATATGTACATCACACTTGCTATCATATGTGCTTCATGAGCCTCTAGACCTTTCTATGTCTTCGCTCTCCCACTGAAGCATTTTTTGGGCTTTTAGAGAACTGTTTCCTGTTTCTCTACTAGTTCTGGAAACTTGACGTTTTCGGAGAATGAGAAACAAAATACAACTAGCGTTTTCCTGCAGTTTTCATAGCCAGAACCAAGGAGATCACAAAAACAAAACAAAACAAACTCCCAGCGAGTTTTTGTTCCCCATTGGAAGAATGAATTCCACTAGTACAGTTTAGATTGCCCTGCTTTAGTTTATTAAGTGGATTTTACATTCACTGAGAAGGAACAGAAGTTCAAGGTCATCCTCTTCTAAATGGCCAGTTAGTGGCCACCTGGGCTATCTGAGAGCCAGTGACTGCAGGAGGGTGCAAGGTCACAGCCATTCTCTTCCTCCTGCAGGGCTCTCGGAAATGTCACCTTGCTGCACTGGAAAACAAATGGCCCCGGAGATCCCGTGCTTGAGATTCCAGTTGTGGGGCGTCGGCTGCCAAGGTGCACTGCGTTCTCGCTCGTACTTTTAGAGACTTAACTCACAAGGGTGCTCAACCCCAAGGAGATATAATTTTATGTTGACTTTAATCTGCTTTTCATTGAAAATGTCATAATTACCTATTGTCAGTTATATTGTTCTCCTTATTAGCGATGAGATGTTTCTCCTTAGCAGAAGCATCTCCATATTTACTCTAGATAAAGGCATATCAACTATACTGCAGAAAGTGACCCTGATGTCATGCAGAGCCTGACCAGCCCAGCTGGACACGCCCCTCACTGCTCCTCAGTCTACCAAGACTTTGGAGCACGGTAAATAAATTGGCAGTGAGAGCCACTGGGGCAGAAATCGGAAGATGGTTTCTGAAATTTACTTCTTCAAGACTCTTTATTTAAATTCTTGGCAAGCAATCTGGTTCCTTAAAGTTACAGCACATACTGAAACATAGTTACCAATATATTTGGGTTGCTATGAGAAGTGTACCATGTTCACCATGCGGTGCACTGCTGGTGGTGGATACAGCTGTGGAACACTTGCCTAGTTTTGGCAGCAAAGCCCTGGGATCCACCACCAACGTGGCAATACATAAGTAAGTAAATAAATACGGTTTTTTTTTTTAAAAAAATATGAAAATGGTCCAGGTATGGTGGTTCCCAGTACTTATGAGGTAGAGGAAAAAAGGATCAGGAGTTCAAGGTCAGTCTTGACTATTCAGCATATCTTTGGACTACACCAGACTACCTCAGAAAAAAGTCAGAGTGGCTACATGTTAACACTTCAGCAAAGGTGAAGCCTCTGGCCAGCCGCCTACTGAGAACTACTTCAGTCTGCAAGGGACCATGGATCAGAGCTGCCCAGCTCTGCTCTGACCTTCGCCACTGGCGTCCTGCAGGCTTCTGCTGGTGGGGTGGACGATGCCAGGAGTGGAGCCTCCAGGGGACGACGCCGTGAGTGGAGCCACCAGGGAACAATGCTGTGAGTGGAGCCACTAGGGAACGACACCGTGAGTGGGGCCACTAGGGAACGACACCGTGAGTGGAGCCGCTAGGGAACGACGCCGTGAGTGGAGCCGCTAGGGAACCACTCTGTGAGCTGAGCTACTAGATAAACTCAGGGCACCAAGGAAGAAATGCCACACTGGGGAAGCTTGGGCTCAGCCTAGGGGATGAACTTACCAATGCACTGCAAACTCTTCCTAAGAGTCTCCATGGAAACCAGAGGATGCTCCTCCAAGGCTTTGGTACCAAGGTCCTGCTTCACAGATCCTGATGAAATTGGATATCTGTATGGCTGGGAACTTTTCCTCTTCTCTGTCCAGTTTGTCTTAAAAACGGCGCCTTACTGGTGCCCTTCAGCTGAACACCAGGAAACATTTGTTCTGAGCCTGTGGACACAGGCCCACTAAAGCTTGCCTCCTCAAACTTCTCGAGTTCAGCAGGGCCTGTCTGCTTCTCGACAATGAATTACTTCCACAGACGCTCCAGCCTCCAGCCTCCTTAAATCCTTCTCAGTAATCCCCAACATCTGTCCTGTGCTCCGTGCTGGCCAACATGGGACTCGGCCAGGACCTGCTGTCAGATGAGCAAGTATGCTCACATCAGCTGGACCGGTTTCCAGCTGAATGTGCTCGACTTTGGTCTAAGACATTATAACCTAGAGGAGGCACCTGCTTAGCACACTTCCAGGGAGGATGTGCCCAGAGACGCTCAATGGGCGGAACCAATAATAGTTCAGGTTCTAGAACTGGGTAAAAGGTGACATCACACATTCCAGATTTCTAGGACAATGGCATCACACGTTCCTAATCTTTTGGCGGAGATGGTACATTTGACACTGGTTTAAACTCTTTGGTGACATGGGAATTTTCATGAGCCCATTCCTTTGACCTCCACCAAAGTATCTCATGCAGTTTATAACACGGTGATTGACTTATGTGGGGGAATGACATGGCTCAAGGTAACAATGACCCAGAATCAGGAAGTAGGCTAGTGAGTCTCCTCTCTACTTCTCCCAGCTAACAGCCTGCTGGGGAAGGAATGCACTCAAAAGTTGAGATCAGTGAGAGTTTCTTTTATTTCTTTTGTTCCACATGAATGTGATAACAATGGAAGTGACATTTTAAGAAACGAGGCAACAAGATGACAGATGCCACAACCGATGAGACAATGTGTCTTCAGACAGGCACCGGCCAAGCCTGCTCAGACTCTGTGTGGTGACTTCAATGATTAAGTAACCTAATCCCTACATGCCCAGGTTTGCCCACCAGTCCAGAGGCCATGCGATCTGACCCTGTGGCTGTTAAGCAGACAATCACATACACAAATAGTTTTGTATAGTACTTAACAAACAAGAGCTGGAGCTTTTACTACACCCTTCTGAAATACAGCAAAACTGAGCTCCCTAGAATATCGTTAGGTCATTTATAGCACAGCACTGATCATTCAGGGCCCTACTCCTGGGCCTCAAACACCACAGCCCAGTCTAGCTATGCTGAACCATTTGAATTTCTTGAGAATCTGACCGTCCCCACCCCTCCCCCAACCCGAGCCTATCATTACCATCTTGTCCTCTCAGCTGACAGTGTTCTGCTCCATCTTTGAGAAAATGCCTTATTCAAGATTCAGCTTTAATCTCACTTGCTCAGCTTTGGGCAGAATACATGCTCCTTCTCTTGAGTTCCTCTAAGGTAGCGGTTCTCAACTTGTGGGTCTTTAACAAAGCTCTAGCTCTAAAAATATTTACATTATGATTCTCAGCAGTAGCAAAGTTCCAGTTATGAAGCAGCAGCTGAAAGACTTTTTATTGTTGGAACCATGTTAAAGGATCACAGTACTCAGAAGGTTGAGAACCACTGCTCTAAGGTGACAACGATTCCATAGCTACCATTTGTGGAACAAAGAAAACACGTCAGGGGAATGGAGAGATGGCTTCAAGGATCCATATCAAGGTACCTGTTACTCTTGCAGAGGACCTAGGTTCAAATTCCAGCACCCACATGGTGGTTCACAACCACCCAGAACTCCAGTTCCAGCACCCTCTTCTGACCTCCCTGGGCACCAGGTATGCATGTCACACATATACATGCAGATAGTCAAAACACTTACCCACATAAAATATAATGAGCAAATATTTTTTGTATAAAAGAAAAGAAACTGTCAGGCCCCATGCCAGTCGTGCACCCCTCCCCTTGCGGGGCACACAGATGACCCTAGAAAACAGTTGTCTTCTTCTGATGGAAGAGGACAGTTTTGTTCAGAGAGGGCAAAATAATCTTCCTGTGGTTACAGTGCTGGCAGGGCTAGGAACTGCCACCACGGGGTTCAAGGCCAACAGTTTCACAGAGTCTGCTCTTACCACTGGGCCTGTTATTTTCTAATACTGGTAAGAAATAAAAATGTTCTACTTTCAAAATAAAGTGTCTTAAATCAGCTTAGGGTTAGCTAGAGATAAATAGGAGATTCTGGACCCTGCTGGGACACGCTACTATAGCTACCTCCATCAAAACTGGCCAAGCTTGCCTAACAACCTGCAGAGATGTCAAAGTTCACGGGCTTGAAAAGATTTAAAACTCACAGGATGTGAAACATAGAAACCGCTGGGTATAGTGGTGCACATTTTCAATCCCAGCACTCAGGAGGCAGACAGGAGGACATCTGTGGGTTCGAGGACAGTCAGATTTATAGAATGGGACCTGTCTCAACAACAATAACTCAATAAAACAAAGCAAGCAAACACCACCACAAAATCTATAGAGATAAACATATGCATAGACTTTGATGAACACTAGACACAGGAGCAGATGATCTGCAAGAATGGAACCCCCGAGTGCTCGGCCAATGAGCAACAGGAGAGACCTGCACTTAGAATTACAAAAACAGTCCTCTGTGCTTGATTGGCAAGCCCACCCTTCTCTGCACTGGGACTCAGTATTGTAAGATCTCTTTTGGGCTCCGAGTCTCATTATCACAGTGTTCCTCACAGTGTTGGATGATGATCATGCTTACTTGCTGATGGCATCTCTTCCATGTGACAACCTTTTCAAAGGAGGCACACGTTTTCAGGATTCCTGGGTCCTTGGGAGCTCGCAGCTGTGAATGGAGGCACTGGAGGCAATGGTGGGCATGGGGTCGCCCTGGTTGAGGTCTAGACACGTGGGGAGGTGGTTAGGGCCAGCACCTGAGCACAACTGTCCCTAAGTGTTTTGGTTAGGATTCTTGGCGTGCCATCAGAGGAGGCTTCCTCTTCTGGCTTCCAGCAGGTCAGAGTCAGGTCCAATGCCTGCCCGTGGTCTGTTTGATGGGCTGACAGTGTGTTCCCAATTAGTCCGATGCCGCAACCTCTGCAGTTAGAGCTACGATACTGACCAGTTCCCCCGGAGATCTGACTCTCGAGTCCGCCTTCAGACAAGAGTCATAGGATGTAGCTATAAACTGCCTGCTGGAGGGGTTCTCGTCACACGTGGTGGGTAGGTCAGGTTTTGGGGAGATAACTCTACTGAATGTGTGGCCTATATGTGTGACTGCCTTAAACTGGGCTTGTGGGGTGGCCTTGAAACCAAGTCATTCAAGTCTTTGGGAAGGCGAAATCTCACATCTTTGTCTCCCAGACCCATTGGCTGCAGGTGGCAGGGATGGGGCACACAGTGGGGCTGTCATGGTCATTGTCACTAGTTAGGGGCTCTCCTCTGAGTCAGGCACGCAATGTGAATTTTTTTTTAAGATTTAGTTATGTATACCATGTTATGCCTGCAGATCTCACTACAGATGGTTGTGAGCCACCATGTGGTTGCTGGGAATTGAACTCAGGACCTCTAGAAGAGCAGTCAGTGCTCTTAACCTCCGAGCCATCTCACCAGCCCCACAATGTGAATTTTTAAAAAAATCTGAATTAGCCACTGAACCTTAGGATATCAGTGCAGTTTCTTCAGTTCTGATCTCTGTTTTGCAGCTGATGAAACCAGACACCAGATACAGAGTCTGGGTGACACACAGAAGGTCAGACAGGCAAGGAGGGGTCCATCTTTGAACCCTGCTACCCTACCTCTTGGCAACCTCGTGTCTTCTGACAACAAAGATCACAGTGAGAAGAAGAAGAATCCAGGAACATGATTACCAGCCCAGTCAGAAAAGTGAGCCACCAAGCTGGCCTGCTGTCAACCAGCAACGAGCTATACAGAGGTGTGAGGAGGTGACCATGCAGAACTTCCACGGGGGGGGGGGGGAGGACGAAGCATTGGGAGGCTGAAGAGGAAGAAGGAAAGTGAATTGGGGGATATTAACTATGGCTCCTTTTAGGACTAAACTCATGGTTGACTTCCCCAGCAGACCTTGAGCAATCAAAACACCCAAGACAAATCCCAAACGCATACCTAATTAAATAATCCGGATTCTGTTTGCTTGGTTTTTCCGCGGCATCAAAACAGTTCCTCTCTGTGCTTACCTTGGCTCCTCTGCAGTTTTAATTAAGCCTCCCAAGGCTCACAAGTATATTAAAATTAGTGGAAAGAAAACCTGCAGCCTTTGATGCCAAGGACCACAAGGTGCACGCATCCTGGCTTGAGCTCTCCCTTGGGCAGCCCCAGCTGATGTTCAGAGGCAACCTGAAGGGAAAGTTTTCTGTTTATTTTCCTTTGCAAGGAGGGGACAGCGATTGTCCCGGGGATGAAAAGGGTTCTTTCTTGTGGGAACCTGTGACAAAACAGGCACAGGGACTCCCTCTGCAGAATATTCTCCGGTGTTCCATTTTAGGCAGGCTGAACCAATACACTCTGGCACTACTTTTTCCCACTAACTTAGGGGGACTCAAGTCCCAGCAGGCCCGGGCCTGAGGGTGCATTTATTACAGGTCCCTACTCTCAACTCTCTAGCTCTGATGTCACTCCGAATTTCTTACCAAATATCTCTCCCGTTGCGGGGGCTGGCCATGAACTTAAAGATTCTTCTCTGGTTTCAAGCCTTTTTGGTTTGACTTCAGTTCGGTTCAGATATTGTGAAAAAAACTTGTTCAGGTTTCTCCCCCAGACTGCAGCATAAAGAGCATTGCTGGCTGAGCTGCCGGGGCACCCAGCCTGCTTCCTAAACAAGGCTTGTGTCTCGCTATGGAGAAGTGGGGCAACACTAAGACTTGCGTGTGTGTGTGTGTGTGTGTGTGTGTGTGTGAGAGAGAGAGAGAGAGAGAGACAGAGACAGAGAGAGAGAGACAGAGAAATCTTATATTCTAGTTCAGCAGAGAGGAGACACACGCATTCTGCAGTTGCACAGTGGTGGGAAAACACATGACGATGGGCCAGGTGCTATGGTTGCTTCTTGCTGGGGACAAATTCAATGTGCCTCATAAATGACAGGACTTGGGGGCCATGAAGGAGAGGTTGGGTTTTGATAATGAGGAGAGAGGGCTGAGGTGGAGGACCAGCAACGGGGAAGGTACGCAGTGACCACGAAGGGCTGGGATTTGTCTCCTTCACACAGGCAGACAGCACAAAGAAGGAAGGTCGCTGGAGTCAGACCTAGAGGTCACTTAACAAGCCTAGAGGCTCAGATTCTGTCTGCTAAGTGTGGAGGTAATACAGAGCCTTCCTTTCTTATTCATTCAAAATGTGCTTTTGAGCCCAAGTTCTGTGAGGTTGCTGGACACACAGTGAAAAGGACCCCTCATTTCCAAGATGTTTTATGATTTGGGATAAGGGCAATGGAGCCTGGAATATAGATGGTGTTGGCATTAGGGCATTATTGTCTTGAGTGGTAAAAGGAAGGAAAATATTTTGGTGTTATTACCAAGCATAAAGAGAGTGCTTAGGCCTTCTCTTACTTAGGACATAGTATTTGACAGCAACTTCCAAATGATGTGAAAGTAATGGAGAAGGGTCTGGAAACCAGTGTGAGCAAAGGTCTGTGCCGGAGGGGCTTTTGAGAATGTGAGGAGCCAGATGTTCAGTGTGGATGGATGGTGCCTCACCATGAGCCTCAGGAGTGATAGGGATGGTCCAACCTTGTAAAGGATTTTGGTTGTAAATATAAATGGAAATCAGTGAAGAGTTTGAACAAGGGGGGGGTGTATAATCTGATTCACCTTGTTAAAAGAATGTTCTGGGGCTGGAGAGAGATGGCTCAGTGGTTAAGAGCACTGGCTGCTCTTCCAGAGGTCCTGAGTTCAATTCCTAGCATCCACATGGTGGCTCACAACCATTCATAATGAGATCTGGTGCCCTCTTCTGGCATACAGGCATACACACTGGCAGAACACTGTATACATAATAAATAAATCTTTTTGAAAAGAAAAGGAGACTCTGTCTTAAAATAACTGAAAGCAAAATCATATAAAAAACAAAATAAAGAAGTTACTACAAAAGAATGTTCTGGGTTCACTGTAGAAACAGAACATGGGGGAACGAGACTAGGAACAGAGTATCACGTGAGAGGCAATGGCATGGTGGTGGCTTGAGGGAGGAGAGGGCAGTGGTGATGAGGACAAATGGACAGGACTTAGTGATAGGCTTAGGTACGGACGGAGGGAGGGGGAAGTACCAAGGAGCTGGTACTTCAGGATAGACCAAAATAAGAAAATCAACTGAGTTATTGGGGTGTAACATTGAGGGAAGACATTTCAGGAAAAGGATGAGGAAGTTTGCTGGTGAAAACTGAAGACAGGCACTGCAGGAAGAGAATGAGGAGGACTCAAGGATGGCTTGGAGAGCCGTTATGTGGAGCTGGAGGTGGACAGAAAGGGAAAACAGGGGGTGATTATTCGTATGCACATGATGTTTGAAGCCAGGCACAGTAGAGATGGGAGTGAGAACTGTGGCAGAATTCCATGAATCTCTCAGAAGATGAGGGAAAGACTAGATGAGGCCAGGGGCTGGAGCTGGACCAGAGCAGGGGAGAGCCAACATCAAGTGCCACTAGACAGGACAGAAAATGATAAGAGGGGCTTCCCAAGGTTAAAAAGGATGCTCGGGATTTCTCAGAAAGAGGCCTAGTGGAAAGTGCTTTAGTGAGGTGCAGGGAATGAGAGGACATGAGGATGGCAGAGGAGCAAGTTAGGTAACTCTCTCAACAAGCTTACGGATGCAGTGGAGCAGCACAGTACAGAGGTGAGGTAGACGGGAACAAGGATGCAGTGGAACAACATTGCGCAGAGGTGAGGTAGACGGGGACAAGGATGCAATGGAACAGCACAGCACAGAGGTGAGGTAGACGGGGGCAAGGATGCAAAGAGCAGCACACAGAGGTGAGGTAGACGGGGACAAGGATGCAATGGAACAGCACAGCACAGAGGTGAGGTAGACGGGGACAAGGATGCAATGGAACAGCATTGCACAGAGGTGAGGTAGACGGGGACAAGGATGCAATGGAGCAGCACACAGAGGTGAGGTAGACGGGGACAAGGATGCAATGAGCAGCACACAGAGGTGAGGTAGATGGGGCCAAAGTGTTTGGGAAGCTCCTACAAGAGAAGCTTGAGCAAGCAGAAAAAAAGACAGAGGGGGAGAGAGAGAGACTGAGAGATCCTGGCTTAGGCAAAGTTCCTAATGGGTTCTGCTCTGGGGTTGAGCTGGGGCAGAGAGCTCTGTGAGGCTGTATTTGTGTGCAGTGGGAATTCTGCTAACAATGTGGACAGTGTGAGGACTTCCCTTCCTGGGTATGTGTGGAATTCTGGAATCGCTTCTCATTGCTATCAAGTACCCAGGTCCTTTTGGTCCTGATGCAGCACCATATCCACCAACGGCTTTCTTTCCTTCCTCTTGGATATTTGCTGCGGTAATCTGCACTGTGCCTGTCATCAAAGAAGAGAGGGAGGGCAGCCCACCCCATACCACTCTCATGCTAGAAGCTACAGCCACCTTCTCTAGCGCCCACTGGGCAAGTCACATGACCACAAATGGCTACGAGGCAGCCTGGGGAACACATCGCCTTTTCAGCGACTGCCGAAGAACATGGCAGATCTGAAAAGTGTTTTAGTCATGGCCAGGGTGAGTGTTCACTGAAAGCTTGGCCTCTAGGGTAGGAAGGTGTCATTGAGACATGATGGGACCTGGAGGAAACAGGGCCTGGGGGAAGGACCTTATGATTTGGGGGGGGGCACAGTTTTGAAAAGGATGGCAGGATCCTGGCCTCTCTGTCTGTCTTTTGTTTCCCTGTATGAGGTGAGTGGTGCTGTTTCACTATGAGTTAGCACCAGGAGAGTTAGTCCCCCCGATTGAGATAATTGATTATGGGATGGAATCTCTCATAATCTATCAGTCAAAACAAACTTTTCCAAGAGGTTTATAAGAATTATAAAAATAAGCCGATCATCTCAATGTTTAGTTAGAGGATCTAAAGCTGTCTGAGTCAGCCATGTGGGTGAAGACTATAATAACGGGGAGGAAGCTGTAAGGCCTTGATGCAGAGAGATCATGTTCCTGAGGTGAAGATGGATCACACAGAGGAATTTGGAGAAATAGAGGCAGGAACCTGCAGGCGTGTGAGGCTGGCTGATAACCAGCCAGAGGAGGTGGTTCATTTCTGGGAAGAGAAACAGGCTGAGAGGAGGGGGTTGGTGAGTGTCTCACCTTGAAGAACAATGACAGAAGAGCACAGGGAACCCCTAAGGGCAGACCACAGTGAGGGTGGTCTGTGCAGGAGAGGTGGCTGAGTGGTTAAAATGTGCACTGCTCTCGCAGAGGACCCAGGTTCAGTCCCTAGAGCCCGCGTCAGGCTTCTCACACCTGCCCGTTACTCCAGCTCCAGAGGATCCGATGCCTCAGACTGCCCAGGTCACTGGCATGCATATGGCATACACTCACACAGATACATACATATATGTAATTAAATAATAAAAACACAATTTACAAATACACACAGTCCTTGGAATAGTTCAGGACTGATGGCATCACCTTCCAGAGGGAGGGGAGAAGTACAATGTCCATGACATGTAAGAAGGGAGGACTAAGAAAAAACCCCACTGGGATCATACAACAAAAGCTAATGAATGATTCTTCCATGCTCTTCAGCAATGGGAAGTGATAATTCTGAAACGTTTGAAGAGATTCCTCTATCTACTGTTACAAAGGAAGGCTTCAAACATGTGCACGACTGGCCTCTTTCCTCCCCTACCGCAGCCTGGCCCCCGTCACAGGCTTCCAGAAGCCCCTGGTGTCAAGGAGGTCATCTTTCCACCAGCAGGAGCTACTTTCTCACTGATGGGGAAGATGTGGGACGGCAGAACTCATTCCCTTTTTTCTCTGGGGCTTGAAACCATCACATTTCCACCCAGAGGAAACAGTCTGGAATGTTTATTTTTTCAAACCTCATGAATATTAAAAAAGGGCTGTAACTGAAGCCAAAACATAAGAAAAATGAAGGCGGCAGTATCAAGTGTGGGTGTTCCGCTTTCAAAGCTGTCTCCATCAGTGTCAAATGCTTGAAGCAGAAGAAGATAGATGTTATAAACACAGGGTAAAAGCCAGCCCGGCTGTGGAGATGAAGCGAGATCAGTTTTACTCTGGCTCTTCCCTCCCCATAGCCCTAGGAAGGGAGGTGGCCAAGAACGAGCAGTGAGCAGCGCTGCTGTTTGAGGAGAGGAGGGGACACATCTACTGAAAATTCAAAGTGCCAATTCCGTTGTAAAGTCATCAAGGTCCGGATTTATTTGGCCTGGATACACCAGGAACCTCTGAGGATTTGCATATCTTTAACATAATGCGAAGAACTAATAACCAGTGAGCAGCTTAGATAAGACCTTATGAATATTCACATTCTTAAATCTCCAGTGCACAGGTCTCCACAATGCAACATACATCCTATTCAAACTCTGCTAGTTCAACAGCGGCCCCAGAACTCGGGGGAAAACAACATATGACAGAAAAATGAAGTTTGGAATGGGATACTAGAGTAGACAGCTACTTCGGATTTGAAAATTATTCGGAACTGCCCAAAGTCAAACTTGGTGTGTGTGTGTGCGCGCACATGCTGTGCATTCACACACCCGTGTAGGCACACGTTTTTGAGTGCACATGTGTAATCTAATGGCTGACGTTAGAAGGGTGTCTTCCGTTGTTCTCCAGTTCACTTACTGAGACAGCGTCATTTGCTGAGCCCAGGGCTAGCCAACTCTAGAGAGCCAGCCCCCCTTGAAGACTCCTCCTGTCTCAGCCTCCTGAGTGCTGATATTTCACACAGGCCTCCCTCCCTTCCTGGTTTGTGGCTGTGGAGATCTGAACACCAGTTTTCACGTTTGCACAGCAACCCAGTAAACCATCTCCTCAACCCCTGATTTTATCTTTTAAGATGAAACCAAACACGGAAGTCATTATTGACATGAAGATGCCATTAACTTGCTCAAGGAAAGAGATGAAATACAGGACTGAGCATCCTTTATCTAGAAAGAAACATTTAAGATACTTTCTTTCAAGTTTTAGAATTGAGCATCTCTAATCCCAAAGCTTAAATCCAGAAGTGCTCCAAAACACCAGAAGTCAGTAAAGGGTTTTAACTTTTTTTTGGATCCGGCGGTCACTGGTCAGTACAAACTTTTCATTTTTCCCTTGGTGCCGTGGGATAAACTCAGGGCCTCCTACATGCTAAGAGTGCACTCCACCAATGTTGGCCAATGTAGAGGTGACAGGCATTCCCAAGTGCAGGGCCAGTCTGGGTGCAGTGCGGACAGCAGTACCGAGCCATGATCTATGCACTCAGATCAGCATCGATGGCGCACAGGAGCCACTGGGAAGGGAAACTAGCATGTGGAGAAGAGGAAAAGGGAAGGGAAGTCAGCAGTAGGGGAGGCGAGGGGAGGAGACAGAGGCTCTGGATGCTGAGGGAAGGGATTTGTCTGTTGTTCCTTGGCCCTCTCCTATCTCTGAGGTATCATGACCGATCAACATCAAGTGACTGCCCAGTTACTTCCACTCCACCCTTCTTCAAGCATTTCTGAGCACCAATTAAAAACAAACTGCATAGGTTCTGCCATGATTTAAAAATGCAACTTATTTGTGACTGCAAACTGTTTTCTCTTCCAAACTTTATTTCTGGGACAGGACCCATGACCTATTGTTCATTTCTCATTCATTCAGCAAAAACAGTCGCTGAACACCTGTCCCATGCCAGATAGAGCACTGCAAGTAGGAGACTGCTGGTCTAGGCAGGAGACACAGCTCCTGCCTCCAGAGCGTCCCGTCCACTGAGAAGCAAAGGCATTAGTGAAGGCCACATTCAAGAACAAGGCGGGTGCCTGGGGAACTGGGAGTGGCTGCGAGGTGGGCAGCAATCAGGAAAGATTTCCTGTAAGCCTGAAAGATAAATTGGTCTTGATCAGGTGACAGGAATGTCACAGCATGCCAAGGAACAACAACAAAAACCTTGTTCTATGCACGGGCTTAAGTGCATGGGATGCAGGCCCCAGAGCTCGGACTGCCAACCAGCAGTTTGAGAAGCTAACATGGAGGATACAGGAGAGAGGCTAGAAGAGTTGAGTGCCAAGGGTCCTCACACCCTGGCAGAGATCCTGGATCGTCTCACACTGTCAAGGTGCAAATAGTTTTAACATCAAGATGACACACTCAGATCACATTTACGACAGATGATTTAATTCTGGAACTTTCCCCTTCACTGAGGACTTTAGTCTGAAACCTTCAACTCTGAAGATAGTTTTACAAGTATAGGCTTTTGCACTTGGGAACATATCTACTAACACATCTATATTTATTTTAGTCCTAACCTACAAGTTAATCTTCATCCTGGACACCTGCTCGCATCATGCCTTTCTCTCCTGTGTCTGTTAAGCAGTTTTGCCCCCAAAGAGGTGGGAGGCCCTGCCCCTTCCCTCTTTGATCTCATCTCCCCAGATATTGAAGTGTGCTGCTCTCTCTTACTGAGATGCAGTTCTGCCCTTTAGATACCACAGGGTTGGGGATGGATCTCTTACTTTCCCCAAAGAATCGTGTGTGTGTGTGTGTGTGTGTGTGCACATGTGTGGAGACCACAAGTCAACTTATCATGTCATTTCTCAGACACCACTTGCTTTTGTCTTTGAGACAATATCTCTCACTGGCCTTCAAACTCAGTAAGCAGGCTTTGAAGCAAGTCACTGAGCCTCAGTGATCCTCCTGAGCCTACCTCTTCAGTGGCATGATGTATGCCATTATGCCTAGTTTGCCTAGTCTCTCTGTCTGTCTGTCTCTGTCTCTGTCTCTCTCTCTCTCAGAGCAGGCTCTGGAGAGCATTTGCACACTTTATCAAACAAGCTATCTCCCTGCCCAGCCCCTTCTAAGATCTCTCTGGGAGCAAGTGCCACTATCGCCCTTCTCCTTGGCTCCCAATGTTGACTATTTGTCTCTCTCTATTTACATGGGAATTCAGGCTGCATGTGCACACACATACATACTTCCATCAATACACAGAATAGTCTGAATTTTGGGTCCATTCCCTTCATGAGCATTTTGAGGGCAGTGACCAAACATGGAATTTTTATAGCCCGAGCCTAGCTCAATCAATGCCTTGCAGAAAGGAAACCCATTCTGCGATTCTTTTCCTTTCCTGAACTATTAATAAGGTAAGAACAGCATCTAAAAGTCATTGTGTCTCTGCAGAAACAACTGAAAAATCTAAGAAACAAGAGACCAGCCCCGCCCCACTTAGAAGGAAGGGTGGGAAGGAAGGAAGGAGAGGGGCAGAGGGAGAAAGGAAGGTTGCAGTCTGTTATTTAATGGGTGCTTAGAGGGGGACTCAAAATGCCTTGGTGGAAAGCCGGCTAAGGGCTCATCATAGGATGGATTGTGCCCCCTTAAAATGTAGATGCTTCTGGGAGTCAGTCACTGGGAGAGTGCTTGTCTGTATGTAAACTCCTGGGTGTGATCACTAGTATCAGGACAAAGAAAGAACTTCTCAAAGATGATACTGACGAAGCCAAACCAACCAACTAACCAAAACGCAAAGGCAGCAACAACAACAACAACAGAACAAAAACCCAAATGCCAGCATCCTAGTTTCTACAGTATCTCAGAGGTTCTGTGTATGACTTTATTCAGAGAAAAACAATTACATATTAAGTTGCAATGAGGTTATTACAGTGGTGGGCCCTGATTCAAAGTGACTAGTGTCTCTATAGAAAAGGAACATTTCGACAAAGATAGGCACTCAGGGTACTCTTCTATAAGCCAAGGAATACCAGAGATTTCTAGCAAACTACCAGAAGCAGGGAGCAAGGTCTGGCACACACTGGCTCTTCTAGCCTGCCAAGGGAACCAGCTCTGCCAGGTCTGTGGTCTCAGACTTGCAGCCTCCAGAGCCGGGAGACAATCATTTCTGTTGTGAAAGCCACCATGTCGGTGGCACCATCTATCAGCTTAGGAAATGAATCCAGGGATTTATGGGAGTGCGTTCTCCATAACTTAATTGCTTTTATCAAGCCCAAAGTAGCTTTGCATTGAATGGAAAAGGCCCAGCAAACCCCTGCTGGAAATAGGGCTATTTTTATGGGATAGACTTTGCAGGATATGGTGAGCCCATCTTGTTTGTACAAAGACAGAAGAAAGTAGGTGGAGAGGCAGCTGGCTGGCTTGCATTTGTTTCCTTCGTCCATGCCAGCTACTTGGAAAAGAATTATTCTTCAATAATGGGAAGGTTTGCCATCTAAAAAGCCAGGCACTGGGAGTCTACTAGAACCCTCTGGTATGTTGTATGGAGGCAAAGAGCAACCTTACAGACAGAAGACGCTAGAGCAGTAGCTCTTGACCTTCCCAACGCAGCGGCCCTTTAATACAGCTCCTCATGTCGTGGTGACCCCCGACCATAAGCTTATTTTCATTGCTCCTTCATCACTGTAATTTTGCTACTGCTCTGAGCTGTAATATAAATATCTGATATGCAGGGTATCAGACATGTGACCCCTGTGAAAAGGTCAATCGACCTCCAAAGGAGGGGTCACTGCCTGAGAATCACTTTGCTAGATAAAGGAAGGAAGAAAAATATTTAAATCATTCAACCCTATGTCACCTGAAAGATGAAAAATCAGGGCTCGTAATTAAATGTTCCTAGCCTGGATAATGTGGCTTCCTTAATGAGATGCTTGCAAGGACTCCCTCCTCTGCTGTTTTGATAGGCTTAAGGTTGAGTTAGCACAAGCTAGGACGGAAAGGGATGGCAGAATGGAATGCGGGTTTGACCACTGAGATTTTAGTTTCATATCTGTAAAGCTAGGTGTTGGTTGGACAGCCATCAACGAGAAGCGAGCCATGTTTCCCAAATTACAAAAAGTTACGGTAAGAGGTGGAAAATGACTTTAGGAGTTGAGCATTTCACGCTCTCAAAACCCCAGGCTGACCCTCTGGCCATAGACCAGCTCGCCCTCTCTGTCCCTGGACGGGTGGAGTGTTGGCTTGGGGTGGGAAAACAATAACTGTTCACCGAGAGCGAAACACAAGACTTTAATAAAGGACTATTTTAGAAAGACTCCATGAACTGGCACCACAGCGCAGCGGCTCTTGGCAGGGCTTCCCTGGTGGATCTGCTCATGGGAAAACTTCACTGTTACGGTTTGGCTGAAATGGAGAATCACCAAATCTTCCCCAGTGTGAGCAAGGGTGGGTGCCACTCTCCCCTGTAGCCCCAGGCAGACATGAGTTCCTGGGTCATTCTTTGGCTTTCTGAGGTGTCTGCCTCCACAGTCTCATGGCTCTTCCCGCTTTGGGATGACAGCAGGGACGGTGCCCCTCAGAATCCGGGCCCACACAGCTCAGAATTGGAGCCTGCTCCCCATCAGAAAACCAATTGCCAGAGCTTCCTCACAGGCAAGGATCTGGGCACAGTTCATGCCAAGAGGCTGCAGGGCTCCAGTGAGTTGGAGCCCGTACGGCTGGGAGAAGGCTGACTCATAGTATCCTTAGATATGAACAGAAGAGCGACACATGTGCCCGGAGCCCACCAAGATCCCGCCCCCTCTTGGGGACCCGCACCCTCAATACCCTTGTGTGAGGTATGTGGACACATGCAGGCGTATTAGCTGTGGCCTTCTAATTCCAAGAGTGAGCCAAAAAAAGAACAGAAAGTTGCCAGCCCTTCTGCTGAACGCTTTTCCGAAGGAGCTCTCATAAGCACCTATTTATAACCCTGAGCGCTTGGTGGCCTTCCATGGAAGGAGCAGGCAGCTGCCACAGGAAGCCAACTGCCCTGCCCACTGACTGGAAACAGATGTCCTTTTCTGTCATCTTTGTGAACAGTTGCGATTCCATGAAGCGATCATTGTCAACGCGTTTCCTTGTGTTCACGGCTCACTGGGACTTCAGGATGTAAAGAGCTCATCATCATCTTGTCATCAGACACGGCTCAGGCCTGGAGCAAAGGTGTCACAAGGCAAGCCACATTTATCCTTCACCTTAAACATCTAAGTCTCAGTTTGGGATGCCAACGGGGTTGCCTAAGAGTATCCAAATTCCAAACCTTACTTTAGAAGAAAAAACCATATTCTTTTTGGTGACGCTGTGGATTGAACCTAGAGCCTCACACAAGGGAGGCAACTGTTTTAACACTGAGTCACACCCTTGGCCAGCTCCAGTTGTTCTCAACCTGTGGGTCGCGACCGCTCTGGGGGTTAAATGATTCTTTCACAGGGGTCGCCTAAGACCACTGGAAAACAGATATTTATGATTCATAACAGTACTAAAATTAGAGCCATAAAGTAGTAATGAAAATAACTTTGGCTGGGGGTCACTGCAATACAAGGAACTGTATTAAGGGTGGCAGCGTTAGGAAGGTTGAGGACCACTGCTCTAGAATAAGAACTCCCCCAAGCATGAAACTGACCAGTTCTTTTCAGTTGCTTGGTGCTGTAGCTAGGAGGTAGGTCGCTCGCCTAGCGCATGTAACACCCTAGGTTCCATCCCAGCGCTGCAGACGAATGGAAAGCATTAAGGACTGGACTGACAGATCTGCGGGCAGCATTTTATAGTAGTGAGGCAGCTAGTGACGGTGTGGGTGTCCTCACCACCTCCTTTTATATGAGGTGACAGGCAATCAGAATGGCGAGGTCTTTCTGATCTATTCCAATACTCTGAAAATGCAGCTGATTTTTAATTTTATTTTAACCACTCATTTTTGAGAATAAGCCTCATGTATCTCAGGCTGGCCTTGAACTCGTTTTGTAGTCAAGGATAACCCTGAACTTTGGGTATTCCTATCTCTATCTCCTGAAGGATCTGAGAGCTTCAGAGTGCTGTGTAAACTTGCCGGATGCAATGTAGACCCTGAGGGTTCGTGCTAGGCTGATGGAGCAGCAGGCAGGGAGACATGGCCAACTGGTTCTTGGCTCTGTAAGTTGATAGACAGAGGAACCAGTCACTGAGTCACAGAGTGTACAAGACAAGGAGGCATGCAGGGGAATATGGGGACTCTTGTCACACATGCGTGACCTAGGACGTGCACAGTGAGAAGTCTTGGGGGTTCTGGGCCATTGAGACTGGTGGGTATAGGAGTGACTTAAGCTTTCTTTTAGGTCAGAAGAACAGCAGTGCCTGGCCATCAGGAGGAACCGGAAGAGTAGACAACACTGCCTAGGAAAGCTGAGCAAAGGGTAAAGGCTGGCCTTGGGGAGCATCACAGAGGAGAAGGGCAGGCTGGGAGGTGGAAGGATTCCCAGGGGAAGGCATAATGGCACAAAGGAAGTGTGAGTTCTAATGGAAAGAAAAGGACAGAGAGATCTGGAAGGAAGAATAAACCTGGAGCCGCAGCGAAGCGCTGCCTGCACTCTTGGATGTAACCCAAGGGAGATGATGTTCAAAGGAATGAGAGCTGCAGCCAGCTGAAGGCCTGAGCTGGGAGTGAAGGTATGTATGGCTGAGCAAGGACAGGACTCCCTGAGGAGTGACCAGGAGTCTCTCAGGATTGGAGCCGGAGGAAGGAGACAGTATCCCCGCATGCAGCTTGACGCTCTTGCTAACTCAGGGTTCCCCAGCATGCAGTTCTCAGTCTATGAGAGTATACATACACTGCTACATCTTAGAACCAAAGTCCCAAGCCCTGTTCTTCAGATCTCTTAGGTACAATGATCCAAATATGATTTAAAAGAAGGTGCCTCATTCAGATAAGAATCACCAATCCTGTGATTACTGTGACTGATGGTTTGAGGGTACTTTTTGTAATATAGAAGATACAATGTAATATGCGTCATTATAGTATTTTGAGATTTCACCAATATGGAATTTTCTAGTCAATTATTTATATCAATATGAGTGATGATTCCTGATTCTATGTTATGGATTCTAATTTGCCAATGTCTAAGTTGACAATATAGATTCTAAAATAGCACAGTGACAGACATTATTTATTTTAAAATAAGTATGCCTGAGTATTTGGATGAAAAATATCCACACGTGTAGAAGCCAGTGGCTAACACTGGGTGCCTTCCTCAATCACCAACAAACCTTATTGTTTGAGACGGTCTCTGGCTGAACCTGGAGCTCATGGATTCAGCTACTCTGCTGGCCAATAGACTCTGTCTCTCCTTCCACCTGCACTAGGGTTACAGGTATGCGTCGCTACATGTAGCTTTTGTGAGAGTATCTGCGGTCTGAACCCAGACCCTCTCTGTTATGCAACAGTATTTTAATAACAGAGTCATATTCCCCCAGTCCCTAAAATACATTATAAAAGGTAGATGTTTAAATAAAGACAGAAGACTGTAATCAAGGTACTAGTCATGACAGACAGATAACATTTTATATCTTAAAATACATAGAATAGCCTCTATTCTAACAAGTTGTAAATAGGACTGTTCTCTATTTACAGGGACCTTGCTGGGAACACACTAAGAGTGGCCATGCACTTAGGGCTGTTGTAACCATGGCCAAAGCTCTGAGTCCTCAAGCCCATTCAAAGGCCATCCCAATGGTCTGGGGGCCAACGTGCCCTAAGGGTACAGCCTTATGGTGTGACAACCTTCATGAATACACATGGATGCATTTCTGTCCTCAGAGGCTAGCAGGGCAACTTTTTGTGATCTTCCTCATACATATGAACAGCATCCGACACAGCACAGCTGCCCCTCCCTGCTCATGTGTTCCACATCCATGGATCCAGCCAACTATGAATGAACAATATTATTAAAAATAAACTTTCTCTGTACTCAATGCACACAGGTTTTTCTTGTCATAATTCCCTAAACAGTGTGGCATAAGAATGGCATAAAGGACCTTTAAACTGTACTAGATGCTGTAAGTCATCTAGAGAGGATTTACTGATGGATACAGCACCCATGCCAACACCATGCCATTTTATCCATTCATGGATTTTAATATCCACAGGGGTTCTTGGGACCAATGCCCCATAGATACTTAAGGATAAATGTCTGTGTGTGTGTGTGTGTTACAATAAAATTAACCAAAGGTAAATTTTATATGTAGCAAGAATTAGAGGCCATGAAACATCAATTTCCTATCCCACACTCCACTCTTGAAAGACATTTAGTGTTCATCTCCATGCCCTCAGCTGCAGGTTTGGGGTCATGCTAAAGACAGAAGAGAACAGGCTACATGTCACATGCTGAGCGTTTTAGTTGAGACCTTGACTCTGCGTCTCTCAGGGGAACGGGAGTCATTTTCCCTTCATCCTCGTCTTACTATAAGCTCATCCGAGCATTGTAGTGAAAAAGAGCATGCGGAATTTTAGAATGGAATAATATCGCACCCCTTAAATGTGAGTTTCATCTTTCCAGACAGGATTTAATTAAGTGTTCTTAAAAAGGTTTTTTTTTTTTTTAATTATCTGTGATCATGGTTTATTCTGTCTTCGAATGCATTCAATGTTATTGAGTCTCCCGCGGCAATCATGATCATGGTTTATTCTGTCTTCAAATGCATTCAATGTTATTGAGTCTCCTGCGGCAACCATGCCTATCAGCAGCCTGGCTGGAGCGGAACTCTATTTCAGAGGTTTTCTACTGTTAACCTCACCCAGGATCTATGCACAGGCAGCATTTTACTATACTATTTCATATATCGGTTTTTGCTAATTTTGGTGTCTGATGTTTTCATTTGCAAGTTTTTTTTTAAAATAATAAAGTTTATACAATAAAAAACAATTGTTTATTAAGACTGTATTGGAGCATTAATTTAAAATAGCCACAGTAAATAATGCAGCAACCCCTCCTCTGGGACAACAATCACGTTCCAAGTGAGGCCCAAACAAAATGAATGAAATGTGAAGGCACTTGTCTGGAAGAGCCCTTCTTAAGCTTTTTCTTCTTGTGATATCTTTTTGCCTGAGAGACATTCATGTGACCCCAAACATACAGGTGTATGAAATGGGTATGCAAATTAGATATTTATTCATGATAAATCATAACAATTCTTTGTTGCATGTCTAATTTTACCATTCACTAAAGACAAGAGTGCAAAAATAATAATGCTTGTCTGTGACACCACAACCAAAGACACAATTTGATAGGGATAATGGTAGGAAAACATTAAATTATTTGTCTTCTGTAATTAAACCATTGTGGGTTTTTTTTTTATCAGAGCTGTAAACTTTGAATGTACACTGAAAATGCTGTAATTCATAACATTGGATATGCTAGAATAGTTGTTTGCTTGCATTGCGTGGTGAGAAGGCCTATACAATGCAAGCTACACATGTTTTATGTTCAGAGCCAGGGTTGTAGCCACAGGAAGTAACATGCCAATAATACTGTCAGAGTCACCTTGGACTTCTTATTACACCTTTGGGTTTAAATTAACTTTGGGTTGTTGTATGTTCAGAAGTCTTTTGCTGTTGCCACATTGTTTTTCTG
This sequence comes from Chionomys nivalis, assembly GCF_950005125.1. Classification (NCBI taxonomy): domain Eukaryota; kingdom Metazoa; phylum Chordata; class Mammalia; order Rodentia; family Cricetidae; genus Chionomys; species Chionomys nivalis. The sequence goes on along the minus strand of NC_080097.1, from coordinate 53,370,388 downwards.
TCAGTTTTTGTTTTATGTGTGTATGTGTGATCCCCATATTGATTTATGAGGCTCAGATACAGGTGACCAGCATTTTAGAACAGCTTCTGATGGGCTGCTGGGAGGGATGGGAGACAATCACCAATCAAATAAACCCCAAATCACACTCTTACATTAACCTCATTGTGTGTATGTGTGTGGGAGGAGGGGCATAAATGTGTGTGTGTGTGTGTTTGTGTGCGCGTGCGCGTGCGCAGTATCTTTCATAAGTGAGATGGACCTTTGGACTGATGGGCTCTTGGTGCCTCAGGTAACCCACTTTTCGCACTGGTATGTACTCCGTGCACTTTGACCTTTCTCCCTCTGTGCTACGGAGCTGGATCTTACTGGGACAAGCAGTGGCGAAGAGCAACCACATGACTGGACTCTCAAATAGCAAGGAACATTTGCTGTCAAATCAACGAGTATGGCAGTTTTTTGGCCTACTTGTTTCCTGTTGCAAATCCTCCGCTCCTATCCTATTTCAGGAACTGGTGTTCTCCCCAGGGACACCTCCTGTCTGCAGCATCCTGAGATATCTGGTTTCTCCCCAAGCGCTCTGGGGATGCTGCCTTTGGGCTGTAGCGCTGTCCCTGCTTTCTGACCAGCGCTGACCTGGCTCACACTTTCAGGCTATTTGTGTGTTTGGCCAGAATCTCCATTTCATAAAAGACATCCCCACTGATCCAAAAGCACATGGCCCTCTGCAGACAATCATCCTCCTCTTATTCACTTTCATCTGTCTTCATAGGCAGCAGCCTTGTGGGACTTCTAATACACAAAGACAAATACATATTTTTAGTATGATGAAAAGTTTAGACTTAAATATGTTTCCCATCATATGTTTATGATACATCTGTTATTTTAAATAATACATAAAGAAATTGTTTTTATTTAATGGGGAAATAAACCTTTCTTGAAGTATTCTTAGTACAGGGACAATTTTGCTATTTTTAAACCTTATGATAGAATTTTCAAGAAAATTAAGCCCACATAAGTGATTATTTATGAAACTATATTTATATGAATTGCAATTGCTATCACCACCAGTTGATTATGAATATTATAACACAGCACCAAGTGCAATATAGTCTAGTTAGCAACCTGGGGCTTGAACCCCAGCTTTGTGCAGCTCATCATCCCTGTGACCTTGACTTCATTACTTACCTCTCTCCCTGTTCCTCCCAGAAGCACAGCCAGAGAAACAATGCCTCAGGGCTCTGTGAGAGCAGATGCAGACTACAGAAAACAACCACTGTCTGAGTTGTCTTCACCTAGGCACTCAGTTATCTGACCTGCCCAAGTCGGTCAGACTGGGCCACTGAAGACCGAGGAAGTCTTTATTGTTTCGTTATTTATCTTGTGATGTTCTTAGTACTGGGAATTAAACCCAGGGTCATGTATGTGCTAGGTGCATATACTACCACTAATATATATATATATATATATATATATATATATATATATATATATATACCTGAGCCCTACAGAATCATTAGATGAGTGGAGGGGAGGCAAAGAGAATAGGAAGGGAAGGGAGGAAACTAGTGTACTATCATTATGCTTAACTGTATCCATGGCAATGGCCAGGACAGAGGTGCCATTACTGTATCCATGGCAATGGCCAGGACAGAGGTGCCATTACTCTGGACCAGGAGGAGACTACAGGATGAAGTCAGAGTCTCTAAGGGTCTATCTGCCAATGGAGGTTGCCCCAAGGGGAAGGTGGCTAGGTTCAATCCCTTATGAATATTTATTTTCATGTATTAAGAACAAGAGGAAGAAGAAGAAGAAGAAGAAGAAGAAGAAGAAGAAGAAGAAGAAGAAGAAGAAGAAGAAGAAGAAGAAGAAGAAGGAGAGAGATTAAAATGAGATTAAAGTTAAAGGATACAATTTTGGTGTGAGAATAACTGAATCAATAGGAAAGACATAGACGCTCATAGTAGAAACAAAAAGGAAAGAAAGCGATGCATCCTGAGCACTGCACTCAGTACGTGTCCAATACATGACTTACGACTTCAGTCTAAAGTCATCTAATACAGGAAGTGTAGAAGGTTATGCAGATGGCTCGGTGGGCAGAGCACTTGCCACACAGGCATTAGGACTCCAGTTCAGATCCCTAGGGCCCATGGAGAGCAGACACACCTCTGTCATCCCAGTGGTCCAATGGTAAGACGGGATGCAGCTGGCAGAAAATCCCTGCAAGCCTGCGGGGCAGCTAGCTTGGCACACATGACACAGCACAGACGTAGAGGTCAAAGGACAAGCACGGTGTCAGTCCTTATCGTCCATCACGTTTCAGAGAACATCTCTTGCTGCTGCTATGTGCACCAGCTTTGTTAACAGTACACCTGAGTCTGTAGCCAACTCGCCCTATCCCATAGCATCTTGTTTTGCCTGGGCACCCCTCATCAAACAAGAGACTGTGTCTTAGACATGGTGGAAGGGAGTTCTGGTCCCCAAGGTTGTCTTATGATCGCCACATGTGCGTTGTGATACACACAAACACACATACACCATACATAACAATATTTTAAAAAGAAGTATATACCGAATACTAGTGTAGACATATTACAGGTAAGAAGGGATGATCAGAAAGAGGAGATGCAAACTAATTCACGAAATAGTCAGTGGTGACACAGGAGGAGGCCCACAATTCACAATTAAAGGGTTTCTAGAATTGGATACACCGGGTACTGGCTCAGGCATACTCCTGTCAAGCTATGGTGGCCACAAAGCACTCTGCCACTTTTCTTAGCTTTAGCTTTCTCTCGTGGAAACAAAGGATGTGGGACGTTCTTTAAGGTCTCCCCCAGCTTTGTGGGGTCACATGGTTCCAATGCGGGGTCTGTGTCACACTGTCCATTATAACCTTAGAGCAGAACGCTGTGATCTCTGGCACCTTCCGTAGCCCATGCACCAAGATGTCACAGCCTGGGTGCCACTGTGGTGACAGCCTTTGTCCCTGAGATTTTTTTTCCCTCTCAGGGAAAGGAAGACCTCTTAGAAAGGAAGGCTGGAAGGCTGCTGGGGCCATGAGCCAGCTCTCCCTTCCAGCTGGGCCAGCTGTGCTCTGCCTCTGTAAGGGTGGCTGTAATTCTGAAGGGTTGGTCTGAAGGGTACAGGGGAGCCCAGGAGCACATGTGGGGTGGGGTGGGGTGGAAGTTGTTGGTTCAAAGGTACATTTAAGACCAGTTATGTGAACAAGTGCCCACAGCACATCCATTTCCCCTATCACACTGTTAGTGTGGGTTAGAGCAAAGTCTCCATTTCTGCTCCTGTATTTAATCTGAGGCACAGTTGGTCGAAATGTTTTCAAAACCAAGCTGGAGCTGATAAATAGTCCTGGCTTAATGTTAATAGAGGAGAGGGTTGAGACTGAACTCAAGCATGGGTTTAAGTAAATAATTACACCAAGGCTATGATTTTTATAAAGAAAAAAATTTCAGGGAAGTGTTTAATGTTTTTGTTTCAACAGTATGATAAATGGGGCTATGTATGGCTGAGAATAATATAATGTCCATCTCAGAAGGAAACATGAGTGTTCATTCCAGTGCACTAAACGTTAAACCCAATGTGGTGCTAAGCACTGTGGTTGCAAAACCCACTAAGAAGCAGATCTTGTTTTCCAGCAACTCATGACACATTAAGAGACAGATGCGACTGTGTTCCCACTTGGTCCCCTTTGCACTAGAGTCTATTCCCCACATATCCTGCAGAGGCCAGCTCAAGCAGGCTGTGGTTTCTGGAGACTTCCAACTGGGTTCTGCCAGTGGGAAACTCTGGCAAGAGATCAGAAGGAGGGAGGAGCCAGAGGTTTATGTCCCTCCCCAGTGGCCCACCTGGGGAACTCTAGAAGTTGCTACAGTTTGTTCATGGTTTCTTCTTCAGCAGAGACCTGGTGTAGGAGGTCCTTCTGTATTTGTGTTGCTTTCATTGTTATTAAAGAAACTGCCTTGGCCTAGTTGATAGGGCAAAACTCAGGTAGGCGGGGAAGACAGAACAGGATTCTGGGAAGAAGGGCAGTGTGGCAGATGCCATGAATCTCCTGCCTGAGATGGACGTAGACTAGAATCTTTCCGGTAAGCCATGACCTTGTGGTAATACACAAATTACTAAAAATGGGTTTGATCAAGATATGAGAGTTAGCCAGTAAGAGGCTAGAGCTTATGGGCCAAACAGTAATTTAATTAATACAATTTCTGTGTGGTTATTTCAGGGGTTAAGCTAATCAGGCGGCCAGGACTCAGCCCACTCCTCCATACTACAGAGTGGCACCCAATGAAGTTCAAGTTTCCTGGCTCTAATAATGGTACCTCTTGCCGTTGTCCTTCTAGCCTAGGATGGTGGTGGTCTGCTTTCACCTCTAGGTTTTCTCCCAGCCTCTTTTATCCTGGCAAAGTGAGTTGAATCTTAGCGGGGAATGCGGAGAAGTACAGGCACAGGTAAAGAGGTGGCAGAGGGGCTCCATTGTGAATTGTGGGCATTAGAAAGCTCTAGTTTAAGAACAATGGGAATGCTCCGTCCATAGCTGTGACCATGACCATGTTTCTGAGCCATGGCAAGCTGTACTGTAGGATGAAGCCTCAAGTGAGAGAGATCCTGGCACTGTTCGTTCTGAGACAGCTCTGGTAGAGCTGAAGGGGACAAGGCCACAGCCAACATGGCATCATCAGAAATGTAGAAATGAGGAGTGTATGTATAATACACGCCACTGAGGCTGGGGCAGAGCAACTTAAATTGTGTGGGATGTGGCTGTGAATGAAGGGGGAAAATGCAGCTATAAGAGGGCTCAAGTTGGAGTCCAGGGATGACTAGTGATGCCTGTAGATTGTAAAAAATGAACTTGATTTAGAGGTGTGGCTTCATTATTGTTCAATTACTGTGAAGAGACACCATGACCCAAGGAACTCTTATAAAAGAAAGCATTTAATTGAAGGTTTGCTTACAGTTTTAGAGGCTTAGTTCATTATCATCGTGGTGGGAAGCAGACAGTTGTGGTCCTGGAGCAGCAGTAGAGAGTTTATATCCTGATCTAAAGCAGCAGACACACAGAGATGACACTGGGTCTGGCATGGGCTTTTGGAACCTCAAGCTACTTCCAGACACATGTCTCCTCCGACAAGGCCACACCCCCTGATCCTTCTAAACAGTCTATCAACTGGATGGGGGGGGGGGCATTCTCATTCAAACCACCACAGGTCACACAGGTCATTAAGTGACCACATTGGTGAAGAATATGAAAGGCCTTAGAAATGCAAGTAGGGCACTCAATGGAGGTCTTGGCTAGATGTCTTTATTTACTATATGGACACACACACACACAAGCACACACACGAACACACACACACACACACGAGACAGAGAGAGAGAGAAAGAGAGAGAGAGAGAGAGAGAGAGAGAGAGAGAGAGAGAGAGAGCAACATACCTGATGGGCATTAGAAGCAGTTAGGATGTTCGGAGAGTGGAATTTTGAGAAACAGAAGCTACTCCGAGAGTCTCAGGGTACAACCACCAAGGGAGGTTCTGGCTATCTTCTGGTGAGAAGCTGAGGAGTCACACAAGACTGGTTCTATTCCTTCATTGCACGGTGGAAATGTATCCTAGAGAGATGAACTGAACTAGGTTTTCAATCTGGGGCTAGAGTTGGCATTATTCTACTATTGAGCTATATCCCTGGCTCTTTTTGTTTTTGAGACAATATCACACTATGTAGCTTAGATCAGCTTTGAACTCACTACAGAGCCCAGGCTAGCCTCAAACTCACAACCCTCCTGCTTCAGCCCCTCTACTGGGAGGATTGTAGACAGGTGCCTGACTTAATCTAAACATTTCAGCTGCAAGTTAGTAAATTATACTGGCATGTATTTATGGGGTACAAAGATATGGTTTATGAATACAATAACAAATGATGAAATAAAACTAATAAATCCATCCCCTCAAATAGTCACCAGTTTTTGTGGTGTGAACATTTTAAATTTCCTATCTTCTGACAGTGTCATACGCTATTGCTAACTCGATCCATCTCGTCACACTGTGTATCACCTACGAAAGAACAGAATCACATCTTCCTAGATGCTGGACTTGGCCATTATCTCTTTACCCCTCTCTGCTCACTCACCCCACAACCCCCATATGACTCTGCTGCTGTGGGCTGGGCTGCTTTTGATTCCACATCTAAGTGAGCAGCTGAGGCTGCCCTTCTGGGTTAGGCCCATTTCCTCTGATCTGCTTTTCAAGTCTGTCCATGTTGGTGCAAATGACAGAACTTATTTTTTTTTTTAAGGTTAAATAATAAGGTTGCAATGTGTGTGTGTATGTGTGTGTTGTTCACATTATCTTCACCCATTCATCTGCTAACTAACAGGTTGATCTCATGAGGACTATTCTGGAGTATTGAAATGAACATGGGGGTGTAGATGTCTCTCTTCTAAATCAATACGCAGAAGTGGGATTTCTGAATCATAGAGAAGTTCTATTTTAAACTTTTCGTATTTTTAAAAAATAATGATTTTGCTAATTTACACTCATACAGGTAAAAAAAAAAACCAACATGGAGGCTCTTAAGGAAGTTAAACATAGAAATGCTTTATGACCCACTAATCCTCCTTAATGTACAACCAAAGGAGATGAAAACCATAGCTCACAGAGTGCACCTGATATTAAGACGCTGAAACAGACCAAGAGTAAGTCTCTCTCTCTCCCCCCCCTCTCTCTCTCCCTCTCTCTCTCTCTCTCTCTCTCTCTCTCTCTCTCTCACACACACACACACAAAAAAAAAACAACAACAACAAAAACAAAAAAAAACCATTCAGTTGCTTAAAATGAGGCTGGAGAGATGGTTTATTGGTACCATCCCAGGTTTTGTTGCCCGCACCCACATGGTGGCTCACAACACTGTAACTTCAGGTCTAGGAGATCTGCCTCCTTCTTCCAGTTTCTACTGGCACCAAACACACGTGATACACTTACATATGTGTAGGCAAACATGCATAACCATAAAGGAAAAATAAATGATTTTTCTTTGTTTTTTTTTTTTTTTTTTTTTTTTTTTTTTGGTTTTTTTCGAGACAGGGTTTCTCTGTGGTTTTGGAGCCTGTCCTGGAACTAGCTCTTGTAGACCAGGCTGGTCTCGAACTCACAGAGATCCGCCTGCCTCTGCCTCCCGAGTGCTGGGATTAAAGGCGTGCGCCACCACCGCCCGGCAAAATAAGTGATTTTTCTTTAAAGGAGATCCTGCCATTTGCCACAGAGCGGATGGTGACAGAAGATATTACACAAAAAGAAAAATATTGCACGGTCTCACTTCCATGGGGTGGGGATGCAGAAATGTTTAGGTGCAAGGATTAAAAACAGAAGCTATGCAGGGTGGAGGCAGAACTCAATGGTAGAGTGTTTGCCTTGCACACACAAGTACAAAGCCCCAGCCTCCATTCTTAGCCAAAGGAAGAAAAGATACATTGAACAGAAATCCTTGGTTCTTGTTATTAGGAAATTCCAGGATCCGTTTGGTGGGATTTTAGTCTCACTAATTAAGCAATTTAAAAACAGACACAGAAGGATGCTCAAGGATCTGATAATTGATTGATTAGCCTTTGAGAGAAAACAACAGGACAGGCAATTCCTGGGTGAGGGGATGGAGAAGGAGGAGAGGGAAAGATGTCTTTCCCAGCCGAGGTCCAAGAAAGTCAGCGTGATCTGCAATGGGGCAGTAACAGCAGAGGGGGGTGGAGAGACAGTGAGATTATTCAGAGTCCCAGTGGGCCGGGAACATGAAGATAATTCCCCAAAGTATCTCCAGCTTTGTCCACTTCTGCCTGCTCTGGTTTTTTAAATGAAACCCATATGAGGAAAGGCTTCTAGTCTTTTGTCTGGAAAATGACCTGAAGAGGCTACACAGTGGGAAAGACTTTCGGGCTTTCTCTGCCAACTGGATTTTTAAAAATATGTTAATCCTGGTGGCTTTCTTTCTTTCTTTCTTTCTTTCTTTCTTTCTTTCTTTCTGTCTGTCTGTCTGTCTGTCTTTCTTTTTTCCTGGTTTACTCTCAACAATCTAATGTACTACAGGAAGACTAGCATGTAAATTTGTGTTAGGGGTCACTGTTAGTAAAGTAGTTTTTAGATGTTCTGTTGCAAAACAAAACAAAAAGTGTCTCTGAGGTGACAGGTGGGTCAGGGCGATTTCACTTGAATCTTATCACTTCACTATTTATATCCACATAATCTTGCAGACTTCAAATATACAGAATAAGATTTGTTTTGAATACCCTATTCTCTCATCCAATGCTATACAATTTCCCGTTTATCCACTTTTTATATTGTTAGGCACTGAGCCCAATTCTGTATTGGATTCTGTCAAGAATTGCTCCAGTGAGCTTCACCCCAACTCCTCCACAATGACTTTTTAAAACAAATTCTTTAAAACTCACTGTTTTTGTTTTCTAAAAAATGTGGGCTGGATCATTTGCAGGTGATGCTAAGGATGAACTGGGATTAGGTTTTGCTCACTTGACCTGAAAGCAGGGGCCCAGACACAGCTGGAAGGGCACTCTGCCTTGCCCCAGGTGGAAGCAGACACAGCACGTACTTCTACCGTGTTCCAGCCCTTGGGCCTACACCCTGCTGTCGACCACAGGAGCCCCGTCACACTGCTCTGGGCCTTCAAAACTCTCTCACTCACTAGCAGCTCCTTTCTATTCCGACGTCTCCCGGTCGAGCACAAATTAGTCCCCTCTCTTGGACTCCCACTGCGCAGCCTTGGTACAGCACAGAACACTGGCTGAGAAAATGGCTCTTTAGTCTGGACAAATCACTCCCCTACCTGCTCCACTGACTAGGCCTGCGTCATTATTTATTATGGAACCAGCACTAGCTGTTGAGGGTCAATTATTCCATTGACCAGACATTACAATAATTCCCGGTAATTAAAAGAGGTACTTATGTGAATCTGGATGCGTATTGAAAGAAACGTTAGTCCTTTTGTCAGCTTGGCAAGCCCATTGTTCCGAGCCAGGCCCAACCAATTAACATCTTTTGCCAATCCCTGTCAGCAGGGGCTTGAAAAGAGGAGAGAAAGGGGGGCCGGTCAGATGCTAATTTAGATACAATTGTGTCAGGGTGGATGGGAGGGGTGGGCTCTGAAGAAGAGACTGTGGTTTAATGAAGCAAACAGCTTGGGTCCCAGTGACCCTGCAGGGGTAATTTTAAAAGGCCCTTCTGTGTTCCCGCGCCAAATAGCAGAGGGCCATCACAGAAGCCCTTCCTTAAAAAAAAAAAAAAAAAAAAAAAACTAAGAGAAGGATAATCATCCATTTAATCTACTCATTAAATAAACCTCTCAGGCGGACGTAACGTGAATTAGCACTTCTCTGAAAAGGCAGCCTTGACATGCGGCAGACAGCTCAGATCATTTGGAAGGTCACAGTTTTTTTATTATATGAGCCCAGTTGTTATTAATGTATTCATATTTGAAGAAACTGAGCGGAGACTACTTCCATTCAATCTGGTGAGCAAAACAGTATGTTTTCCTAAGTGGAAAACAAAAGCATAAATGCTAATCCGGTCCTTGGAGAGATCAAAGCCAGCTAAATAGAGCAGGCACCTTTTGTTCCCTGTGTTTTAAAATACAGAAGTAAAGAAGAAAGGGAGGAAGAGGAGGAGGGGAAGGGAAAGGGGAAGAGAAAACGAAGAAGAAGAAGAAGAAGAAGAAGAAGAAGAAGAAGAAGAAGAAGAAGAAGAAGAAGAAGAAGAAGAAGAAGAAGAAGAAGAAGAAGAAGAAGAAGAAGATACTGTTGTCTTCCTTTCTGCTCCCCCCTGACACCAGCTAGGTTATCACATGGGGCAGATGGAAAGAGCCCAGTTTTAACAAGACCTCAGTTCTAGTGGAACCTTTGGAAACCATTTGCATGAGCTCCTGGGCCATTATGTTGAGAGAACCACATTCTGGATTCTGTGACTTTCAGGGGCACCCCAGAAGCTCTCCTTCATTCACACATGAGCTCATCTTTCTCACAAGTCTCCCATCCTGACGACATTCAGACAATTTCTCTCCCCTTTCCACTTACTTAGTCACTTCTAGGTACAGCGAACAGTCTTGTTGAGATGGATGGAGCCTGTAATGAGGTCTGAGGATGAAGCAACCCCCCTAACTAGTCAGCTAGAACTCGAGACCACAGTGGCCTCCCATCCAAGTGTTTCCCCCTGGAAAGCAGCAAACGGCCAGACTACACCACTATCAAAAGAGATGAAGAGAGTGACATTTAGAAGCAAATCTACATGAAGACAGGCACTGAGCAGGTTCCTAGCAGCAGGACTTAAAAAGCTCAAAGGGAAAAGCCACTGATGACCGTCAACAGAAGAGCACACAAAGACGGAATTTACGTGTATGGGGGGAAGTTCCTTAGCCTGAAGGAGAAATGAATGCTGATGTGTGCTAGGATGAACAGAGAGAACGCAATGCTCCCTGAGAGAAGCCAGGCACAAAGGAATACCCTGTGTGATTCTGCTCCTAGGTGGCTTCTGGATTCGATAATTCTATAGAGACAGCAAATATACGGCAATGGTGGCTGTATCAGCTGATCAGTTCATGCAGCTCCAACAAACTGTGCAATTAAAAATGGCTGAGAAGATTAAAATTAATACAACAAAATACAACATGGATAACTCTGTCATAATTTATCTTACTAGCTACAGTTCATGGATGAATCATGTCGTTAAGCCTCTGAAACTATTATGTGGAATAATTTAATTGCTTTTGTTATAGTAACATGATTTGTAAAGATATTTAAGATATGTTATTTGCAAGGGATAACTGTAAGAAAATCAATCAGTTACTATATGGTAGAATTTTTAGACATAGCTAGGATGTATCTTGTTTAAATAAATATGTAGTGTGTGTATATTACTAGTAAATAAGAATCTTCAAAGCCCGAAGTTTGCACCATGAAGCCCAAACATTAAGAAAAAAGAAGAAGAAAGGAGGTCAGAGGCATTACAGTCACTGCTCAGCCTCTTGTCTCCTCGCAGTGCATCCAATAGACTATTCAGGAGGAAAAAAGAAAAAGCAAAAACATCAACAACAACAACAACAACCCAAAACTAAAAAAAACTAACCCTAAAACTCAGGAGCATGATTCAATTAAAGCCACATACACATTATTTAATTTTTCAGACTCAACACTATTAGCCCCTAGTTCCATCCAAATAATATTTTCTGCTTTATAGGCTTGTTACATAAAATCTGAGGCTCCCGGAGCATAATCATTTAGCAGGGCAGGGTCCCTACTGTCCCCAAAGGAAACTAAAGTGCTGCACCCCAAACCTCCCTTCTGAAATCACTTCTTTTGAAGACGGCACAGTTGGTATTTAAACGTTTTGTCTGGAGCTTGATGCTGGAATGAATAGTAAGCCATGTCAACTTTAGCTCAGCTACCTTGAGGCCCAAAGCAAGTGAGGCCTGAAGTCACCAGTGCACAGAGCCTTCAAATGGAACAGCTGCTGTGGAATGCTGCTACGGGACACCTACGGGGACTCAAGCCTCAGGGACACCCTTGTGTAGTTCAGGGAGGGAGGACAAGTCCCTTCCAGTACAGGACAAATAGAATTACGGAAGTCTGGAGGAGTGGTGTCGGGATTGACCAACCGGAGACTCTGATGTCCCACACAGTCCCAGCTGGACTGGATTACTCAGCACACCCAAGCCGCGGTGACCACAAGCCACAGGTGTACCCGTAAGAGCTGATCACTCTGTGATGCACAATGACACTGACTTAGAGAAGCTGTATTAGAAGGTCTGCTGTAGCCAGTCCAGGAGCAAAACAGTGTCTCTCCAAACACACTCGCCCTGAAAAGACCCACAGAGCACACGTGAGAAGGCTAACTGTAAGCGAGCCCTCTATGATCTCATACTATGGTGCTTTAGCTATCTCGATCTCCACCATTGGCAGAGGATCCATACACTGCTCATCTCTGCTTGTTTACCAGAGAAAAGAAAAACCTGCTGAGCACACAAAACTTCAGCCAATTCTAAAATGAAAAGCAATGCAATAGGCAGTTCTAGAAAAGGTTCTAGACCCTACTTCTATAGCCTGAAGGGCACAGCCTACTTCTATAGCCTGAAGGGCACAGCCTACTTCTATAGCCTGAAGGGCACAGCGCCCGCACAGGCTTCAACCTCCAGCACCTACTTCCCCTGTCATCCTCAACTGAAAAATAATCCTGCTTTTATATAGTGCAAGATGTGTTCCCGTTATTTCAGACCATCGTTTAAAGCTGAGATCTTCGTGCAAGCACACACTCGACCACCAAGCCAAAGTGCCATCCCCCATCCCCCAGACCTCTTCACTCTCTGTTCTACTCTGTAGATTCTGAACTGTAGCGTGAAGCCAACAGCTAGAAGGGCAGGGGTCCTGTCTCGTGTAAGGCATAAAATTAAGATCTAAGAAAAAAGTAGGAGATGAGGTTGTAAGAGGCATGAAGAAAGCCTGTAATGGCGAAATGGAGAAAGATTTCCCAGACAGACTTACTAACCGAGTGAGGCTTTAATTGTTCCTTTTCAGGAACTGCTGTTGTTGTCTTACAGTTCAAAGGCTGAAAGGCCCCTTTAAAGATCAATAAGGCCCGCTGTAGATACTCATGAAATGGTTGTTAAGGGGCTAAGTCAATAAAGTCTGAGAAAAGCTAGCGGAGGTGCAGGACCTCTGTCACCCAGAAACCCAGTGATGTCTCTACAGAACATTGCTCAGCCACAAATAAAGAATAAAATCTTATCACTTGTGATAACACAGCCATCATGTTAAGTGAAATAAACCAGACAAGGAAAGACAAACACTGCATGAGGTCACTCACACGTTGTTCTCGTTAGCTCCTTGTCAATTTGACAGAGGCTAGTTATTTGGGGAAAGGCGCCTCAATTGAGAAAAACATGCCTCCGTTAGATTGCAGCAGGCCAGACTGCAGGGCATTCTCTTAATTAGGAACTGATGGGGGAGGGGAGGGCCCAGTCCATCGTGGGTGGTGCCACCCCTGGCTGGTGGTCCTAGGTTCTATAATAGAGCAGTTTGAGCAAGAAACGAGGAGCAAGCCAGTAAGCAGCACCCCTTCATGGCCTCTGCATCAGCACCTACCTCCAGGTTCCTGCCTTAGTTGAATCCCTGCCCTGACTTCCCTTCACAGTGGATTGTGATGGAGACTTAGAAGCCAAAAGCCGGCTTTCCTCCCTCAATTGCTTTTGGTCAAGTTTATCATAGCCAGAGAAAGCAAACTAGGACACACGTGAAAGCTATGAAGTTGACCTCACAGAAGATGTGGGCACAGTGGTGGTGACCAGAGGCTGGAGAGAGTGGGGGGTGGGGAGGTGGGGCCGGTACACAGGTACAGGTACGTTACAGTTGGCGAGAAGATTTCTGGTATTTTTTGCACAGGACAGTAACTAAAGCTAATACAAAAAGAGAGCTTCAAAAGAGCTAGAGAGTCTGGTGTTCTCATCATATGATGTGTTCAAAGGGAAGACTATGATAATTGTGCTTCACTGAAACATGACATCATACCCCTCAAACCTGTATAGTTATGTACAGATACCAGCCCCTCATAGCTGCTATGGGCAAGGGCACCGCCACTGAGACACCCTCAGCCCAAGAAGGACTCTCGGAAGAACCTGTTGTCAGAGGGCTGAGGAAGAGAGAAGCTGTATTTGAAGCCTGTAACACGGAAGGTAAGGCTAGCGTGTTCTGTGTGCAGTAGGCAACACGGACCGGTGCTGGGAAAAAAACGCCTCTGAGAGCCGGGGTAGGCGTATCATGTTAATCATTTGCTAGATGCTGAAAGGGAAATAGTGGAATGTTCCCATCGTTCTTTAGGACTCGGGATAATGAAGAACAGATGCGAGAACTGTAGGTTATAATGGAATACGATCCGGACAGAGCAGACAATGGCTTGTGAAAGTGACCACTAATTACAGGAGAGAGGGGAGGGCAGGGAAGGTGTAAGACAACACTATACTTAAACCTTGATATTTGAATCAGGACTTTATCCACGAGCAATTTACCCAGCACAGTGGGAAGGAAGCACTGGAGGCAGAAAATGGCCCGTGTTTGGGTTGAAGAGGGCAGAACACCAGGGCGCAGGAGGGAGGACAAAAGCTTCTCCAGGTGGTAAAGAGTGTGGGCAGGTGAGAGGCGGTCATGAGTCTGTAATGTCCCGCCCCCCCTCTGGGGCCCAAGAGGTGAAGGGTCTTGGATGTCCTCTTCAAAATCTCGTGTGACTCTGGAAGGAAATGGAGCTGGTCAAAGGCTTAAGAAGTTTGATAGCAGTGGCTCGCAGTCAGACAGGACAGTGGGCAGGGGAGCCTTGTGAAGATGTCTCCTTTGCTGGGCTCCACACCCTAGGCTTCTGATTCTGGAGGTCTGAGAGAATTCCCAAATTGTCTTTGCTGTTGTTTATTTTTGAGACTGTATTTTAATCACCACTTTCCCCCCTTCCCTTCTCTCCATGAGCTCCCACGTGCTCCTCTTCACTAAAAATTCATGACCTCTCTTTTCATGGATTGTTTTTGCATTCACCCAAGTATTTGTATACATATAAACACACACACATACAACCTGTCGAGTCTATATCATGTTACTTGTATGTATTTTTTTAAACATTTATTTAACTTTATGTGCATTGGCATCAGATCTCCTGGAACTGGAGTTATAGACAGGTGTGAGCTGCCATATGGGTGCTGGGAATTGAACCTGGGTCCTCTGGGAGAGCAGCCAATGCGCTCAACCACTGGGCCATCTCTCCAGCCCCTGTATGTATGTTTTTGAGGCTAGCCGTTTAGCCCTGAACAGTCAGTTACTGTGCTCTTCCCTGGCGAGGACCACCTCTCCCAGCCTTGCTTGGTTGTCTGGAGATCTTCGTGTAGGGTTGAGGCCTTGAGGGCTTCTTTTCTGGCTACTTTCGCGTGTTTGTTGGTGTCTTTCTTGTTCATCTTAGAGCTGAGTGGTCATGTTGGTGAGACTTTCTGGGTATAGCTTCTACAGGTGCTTGGAGACACAGTCACAAGCAAATCCCTGAGCCTCTGGCTCTGACCATCTTCCTGTACTCTCTTTCTCTATGTTCCCTGAGCCTGAGGTGTCACACAATGTTCTAAAAATAGTCCTTAGAAGATTCTCATTTATTTCTTTTAAATCAACTTTATTCTTAGAACTACAAAACCAAAGGCTCATATTAATAGGAGATATGCTCCAAGATACCTAGTGGATGTCTGCAATGCAGAATACCAAACCCACCCCACACACCCATACTGTGATTTCCTGCTATATGCCCTGCAGAACTGCCACGCAGAACCAGCATTAATTTATTCCTCCATTTTTTTTGTTCTGTGACTTCCTTTATGTTACCATTCCAGGCCTTTGCTAAGCAAAATAAAGGTGACTTGATCACCACAATACCTACAGCTGTCCTGATAATGGGGCCAACTCTGAAGTCACTCACGGGGCAGGGTAGATAGGACTTGCAGCAGGCACAGGCTAAACAAAGGCATGAGTCATGTCTCACTGGGGACGGAACAGAAATCCAGCATACTAGTTAGAATGAGTAACTTGGGAGTCTTTATCTTCGGAATTTCCTATTTAATATTTTGGATCATCCACGTGTATGGGTAGCTGACAGTCGAGAAAGAGGAACTGGGTAGGTGGTGGCTACGATGTATGCTTTGCCAGGAGATAAGTAACAGCATAGAGGTGGGTACGGATGGAGAGGGCACTGTGAGCCGCACAGAAGACAGCTCTGAGACCCAGGAACTGGCAAAGCAGGTAGACGGCATGGCGGAGGAATAGACATTAGTTCAATGCCCCCAAAGAGAGCCTACCTGACGCAGGTGAGTGCGGAGAACAGTGCGCAGAGAAGGCATGAGGTGAGAAGGGCAGTCTTAAGATCATGGGGGAAATCTGATTTATACTCTCTGATAGACAGGTGATCAGCCTGAATGACTTAGGCTCCAACAGGACGATGGCAGTTGAGGATACACTGGAGGTTTGGTGGGGGTGGTGGGGATTTAAAGGGTGGGACTGATAGGAAGCCAGGGAGTCTGGATACTTACTGGAGGGAGGGTTGCCTTGAGGAAAAGGAGGGGAGCAGTCAGCTCAGCCAGGAGTCTACCGCTAGAGTACAGACAAAATTCCAAGGAAATTTCAGTCCGGTGCTCCAGTGTGGGTCTCTGTCTCTGTCTCCTTTCATCGCCTGATGAAGGTTAATATTCAGGAAGATGCCTATATGTTTTTCTTTGAGTTCACCTTCTTATTTAGCTTCTCTAGGATCACGAATTATAGGCTCAATGTTCTTTATTTATGGCTAGAAACCAAATATGAGTGAGTACATCCCATGTTCCTCTTTTTGGGTCTGGCTCACCTCACTCAGGATAGTGTTTTCTATTTCCGTCCATTTGCATGCAAAATTCAGGAAGTCATTGTTTTTTACTGCTGAGTAGTACTCTAATATGTATATATTCCATACTTTCTTCATCCATTCTTCCATTGAAGGGCATCTAGGTTGTTTAGAGAGAGCACGAGCAAGGAACTCAGGACCGTGAGGGGTGCACCCACACACTGAGACAATGGGGATGTTCTATCAGGAACACACCAAGGCCAGTTGGCCTGGGTCTGAAAAAGCATGGTATAAAACCGGACTCGCTGAACATAGCGGACAATGAGGACTACTGAGAACTCAAGAACAATGGCAATGGGTTTTCGATCCTACTGCATGTACTGGCTTTGTGGGAGCCTAGGCAGTTTGGATGCTCACCTTACTAGACCTGGATGGAGGTGGGTGGTCCTTGGACTTCCCACAAGACAGGGAACCCTGATTGCTCTTAGGGCTGACGAGGGAGGGGGACTTGATCGGGGGAGGGGGAGGGAAATGGGAGGTGGTGGCGGGGAGGAGGCAGAAATCTATAATAAATAAATAATAAATAAATAAATAAATAAATAAATAAATAAATGAATGAAAAAAAATTCCAAGGAAAGAAAGACAGGGCAACAGAGAGTTAAACCAGTCCTTTGGGCGCTGCTGGCTCAGGAGAAGACAAGGAGAGTTAGCACGGGGGAACCTAAATATGTAGACCAGGCCGGCCTCAAACAGAGATCTGTCTCTGCCTACTGAATTTGTCTTCAAGCGTCTGAAGACCTCAGTTATCTAAGAGGAAACAACCTTTTAGTAAAGTTAAAGTTAAAATTCGTTAAGTGAGAATGAGCCTGAGACTCGGGAGCGGGAGGAGGTCTGAGAAGCCCTGCATTGGGGCCTGTAAATGGAGGGACACTAGAGAAATCTGTGTTGAGAGACCCGCATTCAGGGGGGAAGGAAGGAGGAGGGGAGGGGAGATTGAGCTAGCACACTGCTCTTCAATCACTGAAGCCTGCATGTGTGTTTTGAAATGCAGAGAGGGTGAGGAACTGGCTCCCAAATCCGGCAATCTCCATTCCTTTCTTGCTAAGTGGATGAGTTTGTCTGTTGTCCCTTTCAAACCCCACATGCTTAGTCCATTTGATTGCCAAAATTGTTCTTAGCCTTTTCTATAGCTACTGGGCTAGGTTCTCTACAGGTCTCGAATCTTGGTTAATGTAACTAAAGTACCGCGAATTAGCTCTAAGCAGTCGTTTTCAAATTTGGCAGGACCGCTAGTGTTTATGCGCTGTACATACAATGTTTTCATTCAAATCATTTCGCTACCTCTGTTTAAAAAGAGATATTCCTTTGAGATCATTGTCAGAGAGGCACGATCATTTACAAATAATCACTGTATCCTGTTTGGAGACAGATTCTGGGCCAAACGGCTAGAAGAAGCCTCCATGGCTTTATTAGCTGAAACCTTAGGCCTCCAAGGCGGCCCACTATCCAGGCCAACATTAAGGCTCACTCCTCTCTGAAACCGCCCTGCTCCTGCTTCTGAAAGACAGAATTCAATCCTGTATGTTCTCCTTTCTAGCTGATTTATTTTTTTTCCTCTTAAATTCACAAATTCGAGGAGACCTGTAATACAGCTGTAAATTTAGATCTCTTATTGAAATTGTATTTTTACAATAAGATACGTACCTACAGGTATAAAACTTCATTCCTATGAAGGCATACACATACACACACACATGCACACATGCATGCAAGCACACACGCACACGTGCACGCACGCGCACACCTGCAGCTTCCTGACTCTGAGCACCGTGTCTAATCTCTTCATTTACAGGCAAACAAATGCCACGGCAGCTCCTTACTTAAGTCAAGCCCTCATGCCTCACAGAGCTCCCATGGCCCTTCAGGTTCTGACCCCCCTCGCCTGCTTCCCTCACAAGCACAGATACTCGCAAAGCCTGTAACCCAACATTATCCAGCAGCCACTTCCAGTGCCACCCAGGCTGCTGGCAGAGCTCCCAAGAGCCGCTTCTCTCCCAGGTCTGCCACATTTCTTGTTCCTCCTCAGCCTACTCCAGCCCCACTCAGGTTGGCCACTCTGCGACCCTGACCTTCTCTCTCTCTCGCCCAGCTTCCCTTCAGCCCCCAGATTCTTCTAGACCAATGGGAAGCTGTTTCCTGGTTCCTTCCTATAACTTTATTTATCAAAAAAGAGGAGGCAGAAATGAAAAAAAAAGTTTCTTAGCAATATTTTGAGGTAAAACTTGGAGCCACCAAAGTTGTGCACATGGCTACTGCTCGGACACTCATGTAGTGTGTCCTTTGCGAAGCCATTGGGCACCTGAGAGTTACAGTCTTTCCCCCATCACCTTTCTAGCAGGCACACACTCACATTCAATCCCTTCTTAGTAACCTCCACTTCTGCTTCCTCCCAGTCCCCCTGGCGTTCTTTTCTGTGGCACAGCCAAGAACTTCACCTTTGTTGTGTGGTGAGATGGCTCAGTGGGTAAAGGCTCACTTCACCTGGGTTGAAAGGAACTTCAGGCTGCTGTAGGTGACATCATTCAGTGGTGTCTCTGTCCCACATCCCATGGCTGCTGGGACCGCCAACATGCACATGTTGGAAAATGAATCTCAGACTCATGTGTTGGTGGCACTCAGGGGTGGGGCCCATGGAGGTTAGGGTGACCTGTTACGACATGCATCCTCATGACCACAATAGTGGTTTGGGAAGAAGAGAACCTAAGTGGGCACACTGGCCCTGTCGCCATCTGAAGACTCAGCCAGGCTGTAAGAGGTCAAGGGCAAGCTCTTACCACCCTCTCAAACGGGAAGCTAAAATAATTTTTATTCTACATGAACGATCCAGTCTCAGGCATTTTGCCATAGCAACAGAAAACGAACTGAAACAACTGTCCACTAGATTCTTAGATGAGCTGTGCTTCAGACTACTGAAGAGCCGGTGTTTTCTTCCACCTAGGTCCAAGCTCCACAGGGACACTCTCCGGTCCTCGGGCTGTTTTTGTGCATTTTCTAATTAGCAGCTGACAAGGCAGGAGTAGAGATAAGTGTCTTGTCATCCCCCTCCCTACCCCAATACACACACACACACACACACACACACACGCACACACGCACGCACGCATACACACGCACGCACACGCACACACATGCACGCACACATGCAGGCACGCACACACACACATGCGCGCGCACACACACCCTTCCGCCCTAGGCCTTCTGCCCTAGTCAACAACCCTACTGCCTTCCTATCCGCACTTTGCTCAGGACAAAACTCCACTGATATCTCTCTGTCACTCGGTCCCTGGGCTTCCAGTCCATGCCTTGTGTGGGCTCTGTACATTGCCTTGTGTGGGCTCTGTACATTGCCTTGTGTGGGCTCTGTACATTGCCTTGTGTGGGCTCTGTACATTGCCTTGTGTGGGCTCTGTACATTGCCTTGTGTGGGCTCTGTACATTGCCTTGTGTGGGCTCTGTACATTTGGAATACAACCACCACCCCCACTGCTTCTTGCCCACGCGCTAATCTGGCCTCCCTGCTTGTCCTTTCTGTTGAGACCTCCTACTTCCCACAGAGGCTATCTATCTCCTCTAGAGTAAAACCCATTTGTCACTCTGCCCTTTACAAAGACCTCCAAGCTCCGGCCTCTGCATACTTTCTATACTCTCCTTTCTTCCGCGCTCCCCACCCTGGCTCCCACCTGGCTTACACTACCCTGACTACGACCACACACCCACCATGTTTTTGGGACACTGGCTCTGCTCCGTCAGGTCCCTGCCTGTTGTAATAGGAGCGGCGGGGCTGCGTCCCCGGCACCCGGCCGCCCGCATGGCTAGCCTATGCCCCGAAATAATTACACGGAAACTGTATTCTTTTAAACATTGCCTGGCCCATTAGTGCCAGCCTCTTATTGGCTAGCTCTTACATATTGATCTAACCCATTTCTAATATTTTATGTAGCATCATGAGCTGGCTTACCAGGAAAGATCTTAACCTGCGTCTGTCTGGAGTGGGAGAATCATGGCGACTCCCTGACTCGGCTTCTTTCTCCCAGCATTCTGTCTGTTTACTCCACCCACCTAAGGGCTGGCCTATAAATGGGCCAAGGCAGTTTCTTTAACTCCTCCATCACCTGCCAACACAGCAGCCCCCTAGAGGTTTCTACATCCAGGACATCTGGTGAGATGTTCATCATTGTTCCTCTGTTTTTCTTGATTGCACATCATTTAGCTCCACTTGCCTGCCATCTCCAAAAGAGATGCCTCATGGGCATCATGGTCTGTGTGGGACTTGGTCCATAAGCCTCAGAAGAATGCCTGTACCTTCTAGGCATGTATCTGATGTAGTGGATGGATACACACAGAGGTGTTAATGGAGGTGTTCCTGAATGACAGTCTGAAGAGAAATCTTCCACGTGTCATTTACTAAGCCATTATTAGGAGTCAATGGACTATCGCCCATTATAAGTGAAAGACTCTCATGAGGTTGGTCCCAGGACCTCCATTGCTCAGTCATACCTAGGACACCGAATGAGCCCTGAGATGTTATGTTACAGGGCCAGTTACTTAGATCCTTCCTATGGAGTCTGTTAGGGTACACGGGAGGCTTATCAGCAGCTGGCTCAGCATCCAGACTGGGAGTCAAGGTGGGCTACGTCTAGGCTTGCCAACAATAATCTCTGCTGATTTACACCAAAGTCATGTGATTAATAGGTCTAATACGCTAGATGGAAACAGTCCTAGCTGTGAGCCTGTCGAAGGTTCCCTCCCTGCTAGCACTTGGCACAAACTCTGACTGCTTTGCTTCTGGGCATTCGTCTAGAAATGTTATCAGTAGTCATCTGGGAATTAGCCAGTCCTCACCTTCATGCAAAGGGCAATCGCAGACATGAAACAAAACTTGTAGGTCATGGTGGCAAACACCTTGGGAGGCCTCTGTGAGTTCGAAGTTAGTCTGGTCTACATAGAAAGTTTCAGGCCAGGGTTATATAGAGAGAGCCTGTCTCAAAACAACAATGACCCCTAATCAAAACCCTATGGACTTTATATAAAAGCAGCATAGTTTGTGGCCCTGTGTAAGTCACTGGTGCCATCAACTAGGCCATGGGGAAGGAGGAGAAAAGGACCCATCTGCAGAGGAAAGGGAACACTGGGTTCTCAGAGCACAAGTGATCCAAGTGGGGGGGTCAACAAGAAGTGGGGAACAGGGGATAGAGGGAGGAAGTGAAAAAAGAGGAGGGAAGCAGGAAAGCGACTTTTGTCTCCATTGATATTTTGTTTTGTTTTGTTTTTGTTTTTTCTAGACAAGATTTCTCTGTGTAACAGCTTTGGCTGTCTTGAAACTCACTTTGTAGACCAGGCTGGCCTCAAACTCACAGAGCTCCACCTTCCTCTGCCTTCCAAGTGCTGGGATTAAAGGTGTGCACCACCACTGCCCAACATCTCCATTGCTTTTT
This sequence comes from Chionomys nivalis, assembly GCF_950005125.1. Taxonomy (NCBI): domain Eukaryota; kingdom Metazoa; phylum Chordata; class Mammalia; order Rodentia; family Cricetidae; genus Chionomys; species Chionomys nivalis. Next base: position 53,348,507 of record NC_080097.1, on the reverse strand, counting down.
AACTTAATTTTTTCTAAGTATCAGAAAAGTTTCACTTCTGAAACCAAATTGAATCTCTCATAATCAGAGATGTGTACCCACTGACACAGATCTGTCCGTCTATCCACCCACCCACCATCTATCTATCCATCATCTATGTCTATATCTGTCTCCTTTGTAGGATTAGAAAGACTTTGAAAGTCCCATACTTTTATTTCTTCAGTATACCACGTCTTAAAATCAAGTGAACAGCAAAAGACCACCAATCGAATCCAATTGCTAAATACGCCTCCACCCCCAGGCCCAGGGGGTTTTCTAGCATGTCAGTCAAAAGGCAAGCTTTGTAGCTTTTCACTTTGGCTTTCCTTGAGGTCCTTTAGGTATGGAGGAAGACATTGTAGCATGACAGTGTGGATCAGAACCATCTCATGGGGTTCCATCATGCATCATGCATAGAGGTTTTTAATTCATTGGGGGGGGCGGGGAGAGAGTGTGCATATGGTTCAGATCTAGGAAGCAGGGTTATTTCTAGACCATTCCCAGTAGGATGAGCTGGGAACATGATCGTTTTCCAGTGGAAATGCCTTCAAGCAACACTGAGGATGCATGGAAGGAAAAACCACAGATAACCTGAAAGCGATAGCAATGCACAGCGTCTGTGAAGGCACATTTTCATTAAGAAAAGGTAACCCTCAGGACAGCATGGCCTGCATTTTCAACTTGGTCTTCACTGGCTCAACCTAGGGAAACAAGCAAGGTCCCTCTATAGCCACAGGAGCCTCATTTCCTCATCTCTAGCTCGGCAGGAGCCCGTGGTGCAGCCCACACTGCAGTCCTCGGGGCTGCAGATCCTCCCTCTCTGAAGTTGTAAAAATGTGTTCCAGGTTGTAAGAAGGCAAACATGATTTAACCTGAGAGTAATGCTTTAAAACAAATTTCATAACATCTGCCATGTCATTTTTAAGCAATACCGTCTGTTTCCACTGAACTTCAACACAACTTTGTTTTTAGAGGCTAAATTTCACAGGTCTTTGCTTTAGCTCCACAGAATATTCCCCTCTGGCAAGAGAAGGCTTCTGTGATGAAAAAACCTGTTCCCAAGGGTGGTGACATTTCTACGCCGCAGACTTATGCTCAGAATGTTCCAGCATCATAAAGAAAATCCTTCAGTAAGGTGTCATCTTAGTTCCCACAATAATACTCTTTTGCAAGAAATTGAATAGAAACTCTAATTAAGAATGGACCAGATGCGACAGGGTACAATCAGGAACAGGGAGAGAAAAAGGCTACGTTCATCCTGGCGGTATATCAGTAGAGGATAATTCATTAGAACAAGATTCTGAGGCTGAAATGGAAGCTGCTAAGGAACTCTAACCAATATAAGCATGTCTCCCAGCCATCTGATATTTATTACGAAGGTACCACTAGGTATTTGAAGAAATACAAAAACGTGAAAAAGATCTGTCTCCACTTTCAGTGAACAGCTACAACCCAGCACCCTCAAAGGGATGGGTTTCAGGACCCCCACCTCTTCCCCCGCACTAAAATCCATCGGTGTGAAAGCCCTTTATGTAAAACTGGCACAGTGTCTGCGTAGAACCTATATGCTTTTCATAATCTGCAGATGACTTGTGACACCCTATACAGTGAGCATGCTGTGGGAGTCGTCAGCCTGCACTATTGTTTGGGGAACAGTAACTAGAGAATGTCTCTCCCTGTTCAGTACAGGTACAACGTTTTTCTGCCCATTTCTCCCCCATAGTTAGTTGAATGCATGGATAGGGACTCCCATGCATACAGATAGGGAGGGCCAGCTGTCAATCAAATTGTAGAACAATGTTGCACTAACGGTAAATAAATTTCTTTGTTGACATTGATATTTGAGTGGCTATGATAGAAATTAGAAAAAAAGTAAAAAATTAAATAAAGTCACCAAGTAAAGGGTCCTTTAGATCAATTATATTTAAGAAATGGGCCATGAAGAAGACTAGCCCAAAGTACTAGGAAATTAACAGTCATGAGACATAGGAAAGAATCACATCTTAGGAGCAAGCCCTGGGGAGGTGAACAGAGAGGAGAACCGGGGCAGAGGAGAGCTAGTGCTGGGAGGTGAAGCAGATCTCTGGGTATGGAGGAAGGATGCAGGTGCTTAGAACAACATCCTCCCGGAAGGGAGCTAAGGTTTGCATAAAAATCAACTGTAGGCCTAAAATAACAGCCCTTGCAGAGGAAGCCTTCATTAACCCTAGGACTCCATACCTGGGAACAGAACTGTGGCCAGACCACATGGCAATGTTTCTGAAAGAGCAGTGGAGTTATTTCCCAAACAGTCTTCTTGCCAAGAAACCAAGAAAAAGTAAATTGATGTAAATAAAACGTATTCATACAACCCTCTACCCAAGGGATGCCCAACTTTCTGATATTGTAAAATATTTACTTAAATGATTTGTTATATAAATATATGTGATTATATATTATAACTTGTCACAATGTGACAAACGAGCGATAAAAACAAATCTAAGGGCAACCAATAGACTTTGGTCTCTGTTAAGGGGGAAAGACGAGGGAAGAAGCAACAAGGCGGGGAAATAGATTGTTGTCTGAAGATGGCAAACAGCATTTATCTCACAGTGATGGAGCACACACACTGCTGCTTCCCTGCTGAAACCGTCAAAGGAAAAGCAAAAGGCCACACCGAGGGACTAGGGAGATGACTTAGGGTAAAGGGCTTGAGATGCAAAGCAAGAAGATCTGGTTGCCATCCCCAGCATCCACACCCACAGCCTTATGCATACCGAGAATCTTAGTCATGGGGAGGCAGAGACTGGAGGAGCCCTGGGGCTCACTGGCCAGCCAGTCTAGTTCAATCACACAGTGAAGGGACCGTATCTCGAAGCCAAGGTGGAGAGCTGCTGAGGAAGATGCCCGGTGTCAACCTTTGGCCTTCAAATGCATGTGTATGAGCACCCATGCATGTGTGCACACCCCTTCACATGCATGCACATGAGCACCCATGCATGCGTTCACACACCCCCAACATACTCACACAACCCAACACCATATCAAGGCAAAGAATTCTCCAGGAGGTATGTTTCCGAGATAGAATTTCCACGTAAACTTAACTTACATGGGACTCTAGAGCAATCCGTGGACTTGATTTTGAGTGAATTCTCTCAGGCAACATGAGAACTTTTGCACAAATGTTCGGCTACTTTTAAGGTTAAAGTTCCCAAGTCAAAAGAACTGTGGTGACGGGGAATTAACACGTCAGATGGGTGCTTTCATAGGAAGTACCTGCCGTTCTACTTGTATTCTGGGAAAATAAGTTCATTTTAGTTATAATCCACTTATAATGCAACCGCTTTGCCATGTCTGGCTAATCTGTGCTACCTTTGGTGAGCAGAAGGTCTTTTACCCACCTTTAAAAATGCTATTAGCAAATACTAGGGCCCTAGGTCCTGGCCGTTTTTGTCTTTCACCACATTTGGAGATGGGTGTTAGAAATTGAAGCCAGGACCTTATGCCTAATAGGCCTGAGTTTTACCGTTAAGTCATGTTTCCAACCTTCTTTACCCAAGATTTTAAAAATTATCATACTGGGTTAGATAAGCCTGTTTTTCTTGCACTTTGAGCTGTTGGGAATGTGAGCTAGTCTAGGCATTATAGAAATCAGCACGGAGGTTCCCACTCCTGGTGGCCAGTGTCATCTACGTCCAAGACCTTCCACAGGATTCCAGTGGTGGCAACTTCCATGTCACAATGTTGAAACAATGTTCTGAAGATTCAAAAATGTTGATGTGCTTACAATTGGTCTGTTTTAAAAATCATGCAGGCTGTGGTTAGTTTGAATGTAAACTGGTCCCCATAAACTCATAGGGAGAGGCACTATCAGGAGGTGTGGCTTTGTTGGAGCAGGCGTGGCCTTGTTGGAGGAAGTGTGTCACTGTGGGGGCAGACTTGGAGGTCTCTTTTGCTCAAGATACTGCCCAGTGACACAGTCCTGTCCCTGTTGCCTTCTGATCAAAATATAGCCAAGACCATGTCTGCCTGCATGCTGCCATGCTCCCCACCATGATGATAATGGACTGAACCTCTGAAACTGTAAGCCAGCCCCCTAAATCAAATATTTTCCTTTATGAGAGTTGCCAAGGTCATGGTGTTTCTTCACAGCAGTAGAAACTCTGACTCAGACACAGGCAAACAAAGCCGGGTCCTCTTAACTGACAAAGCAAAATTTCTTAAGATGACTATGAGAAAGTACAGTGCTCAGGGTGGGTGTGAAGGAAGCCTGGTGCCAGGATTCTGCCTGCTGAAGGCATCCATTGCCCCCTTCCTTTTCTTGTAGGCAGTGACTATTAATAACAGCTGACCAAAGAAAGATTTGTTTGTTTGTTTTTTTGAGACAAGGTTTCTCTATTGTCCCTGGCTGTCCTGACTCTGTAGACCAGGCTAAACCTTGAACTCAGAGATCTGCCTGCCTCTGCCTTCCAAGCTGACTAGGATTAAAGGCCTGTGCCACCACCACCTGGCACCTCACAATAAATTTAATGCAAACTTTTATCAGAGTGCCCTCTATATAAAGATGCACATGTGCATCCCAGATCTTTTCCCTCCCTCCTTCCCTCCCTCCCTTCTTCCCTCCCTCCCTCCCTTCCTTCCTCCCTCCTTCTTTCCTTTTACAAAATGCATGCTGTGGACTTATTCAGATCAAAATCCCCAGGAACTTAGTAGACACCTCTGTGGCTACATTCATCAACAAAAATAAACAGCACACACACAGAAGGACATCCCACGGCAGCAAACCTCCTCAGGCCTCTCCCATTCCTTCCTCATCTCTGCCTACCTCGGCCTAGCCACACCCCCGACGCTAAGACTCCAGGCTAGTTTTGCACATTTGGAGACACTGACATTTGTGGAACCCTCTCAGACACTGTAGATGGCTGCCTTCTACAAGAAGGAGACACGTTCCGTGTCCACTGTGCAGCCAGCTCTTGGCAGTGCCCTCAGGCTCACTCTTTCGCTGTAAACTCAATTCTATAATGAACAACCTGTAATACTACAGAATAAAAACACGGCTTGGGCTGGCAGCCTCCTCGTACTTTGCTCATGTTTTCCACAGCGCCGCGCGTCTCTGATTGTCCCCTCCGAGGCCTAGAGCCTCAGACTCTTTCAGCTTCTTGTGGCACTGAGAGGCTCAGGGCTGTCATAAGACGTGGATTTCCATGGGCTGGCCTGGGAGACGCTCTGCCCAGTCAGGCTGAGGCCTGCCTAGCTCACTGTCAATGTCCAGAGTCTTCTGAGAGTGGGGTAGCAGCTGTGGTTCACACCTGAGTCCGGATTCAGCCAGTCGTTTACACAGCAGAGACTGAGTGCAGGCGGCACTCAGAAGAGTACAGCTGACAGGGGATACCTCCCACATGGCATTTTGTAGAAGGCAGAGACATACAACCCTCTCCCAATGAAAAAAGGCTCACTGGACATATGCCATCTAACCCAGCGAGAGCTGCGTGCCACCGTCTCCACACAGAGAATCTTTCAGAACGAAAGATAACTTAGATGTTATTAAATTCCAGCAACAAATACTTTACCCTACCACCATGGCCCTCACATCTTAACTTTTCTTTTGGGTGTGTATGTGAGGGGGGTGGGTAGTGTATCAGGTAACGCGGTTACTGATGGCGACAGTTACATAAAAATATACACCTTGTCTATGAGTCACTACATTGTTGCCCTCCAAGCTCGGAGTTAGCAGTTATTCTCTTCTAAGGAGAAAGAGCCCAATTTCCTCTGACCACGTGCATTGGAGCCACTGAGAGTGGGCAGCGGCACAGGGAACCATTTGAACCAGAAGCTCTTACTCAGATGGCTGCTGCCTGGCGTCCTTTACTAGACTTTCCTTCTCTCCTTCAGTGGAATCTTAAACTGGGAGCCTTCCTTGGTTTTCTTTGAAAAGTCCCTTCCTGCCCGTAGGAACCTTGGGTATTACCAGTTTATATTGGATTACCCAGGGCAGGCGGGGACCGTGTCAGGCTAGGTAAATAAACACATCATTAAGGCACAATGCATGAAAACAACCCCCATGGCTGTGAAAAGGCCAATTTTAAGTAGAGATAAATGCCCCCGCTCCACAAATACCCAGCTCTGATCAAATTCCCCTCATCTTGGGTTGTGATTGTTTAATTTTAGGATAAACAAGGCTATAAACTTAATAGGAAGAAAATGTCATAATCAGGAACAGTGGGTTGCACAGATTTCCCTGGCTCAAGACAGACTCTGTTCAGGCTGTGGCTACTCCCATCAGTGTGCCGGGGAGGGGAGACCACATTCTTCACACAGTTATAGCCTCTTTGACCACCGCTGAAAGAGTGGCTCAGTCATCTCAAATGGAAGGGTGGAAGGAGAGAGTGGAGGGACAGAAGACAGAAGAGGCAGATAAGAGAGACTGATACATAGGTTAGAGGAAAATCCCTGGACAATATGACTGGCTCTATTCCCAACACTGGGGACACAGCAACTGGAGGCTCCCAGCTAGCCCAGCTGAACCAGTGAACACCAGGCTTGGTGAGATGCCATGTCTCAAAAGAGGAGGCAGAGAACAATTGAGACCCTTGAACTCTGCATGCATATGCACCTATCTACACAAGACACACACAAATCTCCCCCTACATACACACCACCCCCATACCCCACCCCCACCTGCACCACCCTTACCTCACACACACCAAAATACACACATGCATATATCATACACACACAGATACACACATACATACCACCCCCACACATACCAAACATACCTCACACATATGCATACATCATACACACATATACACTCACACACACATAACACCACACACATACCTCACACACACACCACACCACATTTCGGAGAGGGTAAATTGAGCTTCCTGTGCCACCACTCTGTGATGGAGAAGGACACAGAGGTGGAACCAACTTCTGCTTGCTCTGGTTACTGAAGGTCACCAACCTCCTAAGGGTGGACATCTGTGTAAGGCAAGAGTGAAAAGAAAGGTCTCTGTCCTTTCACTGACCATTCTTCCAGGATGTCCTCACAAGAGACCATTATTGAAGGTGGACTGGGTGGATGTACCAGAAGAACCCTATCTCACATCCTATGATAGGGTGTCCCTATCTTACAAAGAGAAGAGCCATTGTAAAATGGGATAAACTGCACCACTGACTTGGGCTGGGCTATGACTAGGTGGCAGAGCTAGGTATCAAGGCCACAGGTCCTACGCCCAGGACCCAGGACCTGGGAGGGGAGGGGAAGAGGGCCTTATTTTGGTACCTGTTGTCCTTGCTGGGCTTTGCTTCACCTCTCCTAAGCCACAAGCAATGTGTCCACCCAAAAGGCCCATTAGTGTCTCAAAGCACCGGGGTTAGCGCTACGCTGGCGTATACAGGCCATGTCAACTGCACTGTCTCCCACGGTGGTCAGCAGCTGCCTGCAGTGCTGGTGTTTCTTTAGTCCTGCCTGGAGGTACCCACAGGGGGTGATTTTTGAGTCATTTGAAGAAGCTGGGAAGAAGGCATATGACAAGCCCTGCTTCTCCTCAGTCTTCCACTACATGCTGGTCGCTGCTCACACCATTCCCACAGGACCTGCATAGAGATGAAGATACTGGCTTACCAGCATTTGGGAGGGACAACTTGCTGCTCACTGAGGGAGTAATCCCTGCCACACCTCACCTGTGGGTCCTTAGTGAGAGACCCGCATCACCGATACTTATAAAATGAATTTTCCATAATGAAATGATGCAGTTGGCAATGGAACCTAGGAGGAGAGGCCAAAGGAGGGGGCTATGTTTGTAGTGGCTCAAAGAGGAGGTATTTCCAGGGACTGCAGGCTGCTATTAGGGTCCTGAGACCTGCCAGAAGGTAAATCCCAACTGCCCTCCAGGTTTCATGACCATGACCATGTGTCTTAACTCCCACAAGGCCTCCGTTTCTTGTACGAGCAACAATTATGGTGCAGATTAAATATATGAAGCATACAAAATTGTGCAGCCCCTGGCCTAGCCACCATCACTGCCATCATCATCATCATCATCATCATCATCATCATCATCATCATCATCTTGACTCCCTCCCAGGCACAAAGGAATTCCAGACAGTTTGAAAGATGCAGCTGCCTCCCTTCACTTGCCACTCCATCAGTATGCAGGGACAAAGGCTCAATGCTGATTATGTTGGGAAACAGGCAACTCTTCAGAGTAAACAGTGCTTGCTGAACCTTTGAGAGTGTCAGGATAGTAAGAACCATCTTCTTAGGGTCAAGCATGTCTTTCCTCAGGATTCCACATGGGGCTTAATAAATCAGCCCCCCAAACAGTCCATGAATGTGAAGTGCCCCAAATCAAACCCAAATACGTCTTACAGTCTCGTGGCACCTTGGGCTTGTCCTTCACCGGCAGAATTCAATGCTCTCAGCCTCACTTCTTCTGAATTGTTCTGTCTGGGAGTGTGGCCGTGAACAGGTTGTCTGGAAACGGTGCCGGGTTGAGGAAGACAAGACACCATCCTGTGTCCATTAACCCAGGAAATCGGATCTGTAGTTATCTCTCCCCCACACCCTCCCCCGCCCAGGAAAGAGCGGTCATGGAAGCTTAATCTCTTCAAATAATGAAGATTTTATCTGCACCGGGGCAGCCACTCTGATTCCATTTGGCCCAGTGATTTCTGCATTTAAAGCCCCTTAATGCGATAATGATAATACCATCCCTGCCGTCATTATCCCATGGTGGCAGCATCATCCGCAGAGGCCCCAGTCAGGCTCCTTGGCCCTCTGGTCCTGCATCCTGCCTGCACCCCGCAGGACACACAGCCCCGCAGCTGCTGGCGTTTATTTACACACATTCCTGACACAAATTGAATTAATGAGTATAATTTGACTCAGCCGATGCGGTGTGCTTCCCAGATCTCTCTCTCTGCTCCTCCGCCCTCCTCCTCTGTGCCCCACACCTTCCCTGGTGGCCTTCTTGAAGTGGGCTCAGGCCAACTGGGCTGTGGGAAAGTAGGGCATGGTTTCTATAGAATACACATGCATCCTTTGGTTCATTTAGGTCAGTGTAGGTGACTCAAGTTCCCAATGGGAAGCGAAGCTACATAAATCAATGTTGGGCTATATTGTTTAAGGTAGAATGGCAAAGAAAAAGCAGTTGGGTGTTCTCTAGAGATTTTTTTTTTCTCCAAATATTTCCAATCTGAAGTGGGTGGGTGAATACCCGGATGGGGAACCTGAGGTCTAAAAGACCAAACAAATGCCAACAGCATCTTTTCCCCTCTCTATAGGTGATGTGTTTAGACTCATCTACCTTTATTGACTGCCAATGAACAGAGAAAAAGTCAAACTACAAGGCCTACCAACTCCTAAATGCAAATTCCAAAGCCGAGGGGAGCTAAAGGAAGCATGGGACGGGAATGCTGGAACCCTTAACTTTTACAGAGGGAGCTAAAGTAACCCCACATGAGAAACTTCAGCGTGGATGTGGTTAGATGCAGGAGGTCTGTTTATTGCCCTGGGCACACCAACGAGGAATTTCCTGCGTGCTATGCCAGAATCTGAGAGCAAGTAACTCTGTCTGAAGCCTGCGTGATGAAGCCAGCCGCTGTCCCGTGTATTGACACATTGTATACCTCAGCTACTTGTTTCTGGCAGAGACCCTTCCTTCCACATTCTACCAAGTGTAGAAGAGTATTAAAAAAGGGAAGGGGGGAAATTTCCCTCTAAAATACCCAAAAAAGTGAATTAAAAGTGAACCTCACATCAATGTGTTGGACTTTGTTCTTCCAGAATGCAAACACACGTAGTGCCTCGACCAATAAAACCCTAACCTTGGACCCAAGACTGTTTTCCTAGGTCCACACAGCTTCAGCCGCTGGCTGCTTTTATAGAAATGGCTTTCATGTTGAATTCCACCCAGAAAAGTAGATTGGGGGATTTTTTTTTTGAGGAAAGATTGAATTTATCATAAAACATTTTTCATCAAGGTCCTAGTAAAACGAACCACCTTTTTACCCAAACCACAAAGGCTGAGGATTCCTTTGCTGGGAAAGTTGGCCACGTCTGTTGGAAAGGTTAAGTTCTGCTGAGCAGTTTGGGGAAGGGAAAGATAGGAGATCGCTTTGTCCTTAACGGAAGCTCTGAGAAACAGAAAGGGCACTGTGCAGGCACCATCTCCTTACTGCATATTCTCACGGCAGAGTGACATGAGCTGATCTAAATTTGCTCTAGAAGGAACCTAAACCATGCAGCCAAACCCAAATTCACCTCAAATCTTCCACTGCCCAGAAAGGCCTCCCTACAAGGATGATGGATCAGGGGCAGGTTCCCTCTGTGTAAGTAACTTCCGTGCTCCGATGGAAAGCGTCATGATTTCCATCAATATGATGAAAGAGTGTTAAACACATGCTTCCCCTCCCTCTCGCATTCTGGTGGTTCCTGATCTGATAGCATCTTGAGGGAAAAGAGCGCATTTTTTTTAAAATATGGTGGAATATTTGGACAGTTTAGGAAATGCAAGGGTGCCTGTGAATTAGCTGCTTTTTCTTGGAGCGAAAATACAAATTATTTTTTTTCAAATTGCTTTAGATACTGGCAAGTTATGAATTGTTATACACTGAGTTAAATTTGACTTTTGGAGGATCTGGTCCTAGCCCCACAGGCATCCCAGGCCAGGCTCCACAGGCCTCAGGTTCTCACTCTGGAAGCTACCTCTTCCTTATCTCTTCCTAGTTCTTTTTGGCACAGGGTTTCACTATGTAGCCTAGGTTGGCCTGAAATTTCTAACCCGCTTGCCTCAGTTTCCTGAGCCCTGGGATTCCAGCTGTGTGCTGCCACAACTGACCTCCCCCTCCCCGCCCCCAGTGGAGAACCTGGTTCTCCACCCAGCCTTTTCATATATTATTGGAGCCGCAGTTTTATGACATGATGGCCTTGTCTGTTTCTTAGCTCAAAGCCATTTTGGTGGGGTTTGTTGGCATTCACTACATTCAAGGATTCTGACCATGGTAGCTAATGGAGTTCAGTGTGTTTAGGGGAAGCCCCAAATCAGGTCAGCTGAGCACCCGGCTCTCCTTTAGTAACTCCTACTTGATACCACCATGATGAAGATTTTCTCCTAAGAGAAATGCTGACATGTGTTTCAGCTTTCAGATATGTTTCTGTGGAGAGAAGCCACATGGGATACAGTATCCCAAGCCCAGGCTTCTTGACCTTTCTGTAATCACCGTCCTTCCTCCTTCTTTACGGTCCCTGCAGATGTGGGTGCAGTGGAAATTGCATTGCCATGGATACTCTAACCAGAGGGGCACCTGCTTCTCTGATGAGAGTGGTAACAGGGGAAGGGTACTGAAGAATTTGGGCATGACGGGGAGAGAATGGCGCCAAGCAGAGGGTAGCGTGAGGAGTCCGAGGGACCAAGAAGCCATTTGCATGCAAGGGTGACATGGAATTAGCCAGAATTATTTCAGTTCACAGTGTGGTTGTGACCCCATCATTAGTCACTAGCTACTGCTTTCCGTGGAAGCTCCACAGCACATGGTAAGACGATCAGGGATGGTGTCGGGGGAGGGTTCCTGTGGCTTATCTCCTCCCCAGGTCTCCCCTGTCCTCACTGTCTCCGCGGGGGTCATCTGTACAGTCCTATTTAAAGGGCAGCAGCTGACCAGCGAAAGCAAGTGGCTAAACTGTTAGCTTTTCATCTACAACCTACTTAGCAAGCTGGTTATTTTCTCAGGCAACCCTCTCAGAGTGGCCTTCACACTTCAGGTCTCTGCGCACAATAGAGGCTCTGTTAGGAAGTCATTAGAAAAGGGCCGGTTTTCCCCTTTGTCAGCAGTTGCGATCCTAAGTAACGTCCTTAATGAGGCCTTAATGAGCAGAACTCCTTTCCTCCAGCAGCCTGGAGGCTCCGGGGCTTAGAAAAAGGCTCCCGAATTCACGTGATGAGGATTTCTCGGTACGAACGGCTCGAGAGGGCTCTCTTGGCAAAGCCAGAGCAGAGCAAAATTCTGACCTGAAACTGAAACGTAAGCCGCCATGCGGGTCTCAAAAGACGCATGCTGTAAAGAGCCTCGGAGACCGGGAGGGGTAGAGGTAGCCGCCGGACTAGTGAGGACTCTCTTTAAAAGTGGAAAATCCAGCAGCAGGGATGCAGGTCAACAGCGCTGGAAAGCTGAGAGAGACATGGAGAACACACAAACCACGCTTTCTTCTCAGACTACCTGTCTCCTACAAGTTCAAGATGCAGAGTTTCCAAGTTTTGGAAGGTCATTTAACTCCCTCAGTGGTGTGTATGTGTGGTGTGTGCAGTGAAGAGTACATGTGTGTGGTGTATGTGTGTGCATGTGTGTGTGTAAGAGGTGTTTGTGAGGTGTATATATATGGTGTATGTGTGTGAATGTGTAGAAGGTATATCTGTATATATATATGTATGTATGTATGTATGTGGTGTGTGTGAGTATGTGTGGCATTGTGTATGTGTGTGGTGTATGTGAGTGAGGTGTGTGTGTGTGGTGTGCATGTATGTGAGCCTGTGTATATGTGTATGGTGTATGTATGTGTGGTATATGTGTGAGGTGTGAGATGTGTGTGGTGTGTGTGTTTGTGTGTGGTGTATGTGTGTGTAAGGTATATGTGTGTGGTATATGTGTCTGTGTGATGTGTCTGTGTGAGGTGTATATGGGTGTGCTGTGTGTGTGAGATGTGTATGTGTGCAGTATGTGTGTTTTATGTGTATAGGCACATACGTATGCAGAGTTCAAGGGTCAAGGCTAGGTGTCTTCTCAATTGTTCTCCATCTCCTCTTTGGAGACATGGCATCTCACCAAACCTGGTGTTCACTGGTTCAGCTTGGCTGGCTGGCCAGTGAGCCCCAGGGAGCCTCTAGTTGCTGTGTCCTCAGTGCTGGGAATAAAGCCAATTATTGTTGTCCAGGGCTTTTTTCTTCTGTGTGTTCTGAGGATTGGAATCGGTCTCATGCTTGTACAGCAAGAACTGTCACCAACCGAGCTGTTGCCACAGGCTTACACCGTATCAGGATTTTAAAGACTAAAAAAGTAGGTTCTGCTGAACGTAGGACCTCAAGTATACCTCTTAAGAACAGCACTTCTAATTGAGGGAGTTACATAAGGGACACAGGAGAATAAAGAATAATTACTTTTCTTTAAAAAAAATGAGTTCACCTTCTTTTTTGGTTTCTCTAGGATCACAAATTATAGGCTCAATGTCCTTTATTTATGGCTAGAAACCAAATATGAGTGAGTACATCCCATGTTCCTCTTTTTGGGTCTGGCTCACCTCACTCAGGATAGTGTTTTCTATTTCCGTCCATTTGCATGCAAAATTCAAGAAGTCGTTGTTTTTTACTGCTGAGTAGTACTCTAATATGTATATATTCCATACTTTCTTCATCCATTCTTCCATTGAAGGGCATATAGGTTGTTTCCAGGTTCTGGCTATTACAAACAATGCTGCTATGAACATAGTTGAGCATATACTTTTGATGTATGATAAGGCATCTCTTGGGTATATTCCCAAGAGTGGTATTACTGGGTCCTGGGGTAGGTTGATCCTGAATTTCCTGAGAAACTGCCACACTGCTTTCCAAAGTGGTTGCACAAGTTTGCATTCCCACCAGCAATGGATGAGTGTACCCCTTACTCCACAACCTCTCCAGCAAAGGCTATCATTGGTGTTTTTGATTTTAGCCATTCTGACAGGTGTAAGATGGTATCTTAAAGTTGTCTTGGTTTGCATTTCCCTGATAGCTAAGGAAGTTGAGCATGACCTTAAGTGTTTTTTGGCCATTTGAACTTCTGTTGAGAATTCTCTGTTCATCTCAGTGCCCCATTTTATAATTGGGTTGATTAGCCTTTTATGGTCAGTTTCTTAGGCATCCTCCTGAATATTAACCTTCATCAGGCGATGAAAGGAGACAGAGACAGAGACCCACATTGGTGCACTGGACTGAAATCTCAAGGTCCAAATCAGGAGCAGAAGGAGAGAGAGCACGAGCAAAAAACTCAGGACCGCGACGGGTGCACCCACACACTGAGACAATGGGGATGTTCTATCGGGAACTCACCAAGGCCAGCTGGCCTGGGTCTGAAAAAGCATGGCATAAAACCAGACTCGCTGAACATAGCAGACAATGAGGACTACTGAGAACTCAAGAACAATGGCAATGGGTTTTTGATCCTACTGCACGTACTGGCTTTGTGGGAGCCTAGGCAGTTTGGATGCTCACCTTACTAGACCTGGATGGAGGTGGGTGGTCCTTGGACTTCCCACAGGGCAGGGAACCCTGATTGCTCTTAGGACTGACAAGGGAGGGGGACTTGATTGGGGGAGGGGGAGGGAAATTGGAGGTGGTGGTGGGGAGGAGGCAGAAATCTTTAATAAATAAATAAATTAATTAATTAAAAAAAACACTAAAAAAAAGAAAAAAAATTGAGAAAGTGGTCTAAAATGGCATCTGGTAAATGGTATTCTTACCAAGATGATCCAAGCCAGAACTACATAAAGTTAAGTCACTTTAATGCTGGGAATGAGAATATTACTCTAATAAATTTACCAAACATGGGATAGGGTAAATCTTTAAACAATGATAAGTCCTTCAGAGAAAACCCCTGCTAACTACAGTTGCTTCTTGACTTTTTTGTTTTGTACTAAAAACAAAGCTGCTGCTGGTCACGGTGGCACACACTGGTAATCCCATGTTTGCCAGTCATGGCGGCACACACTGGTAATCCCATGTTTGCCAGTCACGGCGGCACACACTGGTAACCCCATGTTTGCCAGTCACGGTACTATACACTAATAGATGCATGGGAGGTTGATGTAAGAGGATTGTGACCCGAGGGCCAGCCTGTGCTACACCACAAGGTCTTTTCCTCACAAAGTCAAGGGTTGGGTAGAGTACCTGTGTAGCTTGTGAGGACCCTGGCTTCTATCATTAGCACAGCAAAGACAAACAAACCCCAAATGAGCATCTATTTGGCAATCAATAGTATGTTTTTGAATCAAAATGCCAGAGTTTCAAAATGTTATTTATTATCATCAAGTTTATGTGACATGGAAGTCTTAAAATACCCTAATGTAATGTCTGATTCTCTTTGAACAGTAGATAGTCCTTAAACAAACAAACAATAAACAAACAAAAACAAACCAAACAGGACAGGACTTTCGAAGGGACCCTTCTAAACAACCTAGCAGTCAGAGAGTCAGCTCCCCAGAATGTTCATGCTCTCTCCTGTTTCTAGAATTACCCTTCCCACATTTATCATGAAAGAGCAAAACCCAGACTTACTCGGTTACAGGACATTTTCCACGGTCACTCTTTCTTTCCTTACCAGACCTGGTGAAGTTTCCTAGCAGGCTGGTCATTGAGCCTGAGCCTCTCCCTGCCTCCACCTGGCCTTCTCCATCACACTCGTTGCTGGTCCTCCGCCTCTGCACTTTCCCACCCTTGCATCTTCCTGTTTAACAGGGTTCTCGACCAACCGCAGTGCGCACTGCTTTTTTTTCCTTTCAATGTGACACAGTGTTGGGGACAGACTCCTAGATACGAGGCGCTTTCTTTTCTTGTCACATCAGTGAAGTAGGCACTAAGAATCCTGTATCCCCTTCAGCAGGGATGCCAGATCTACTCACTACTTTCAAGCTGTGCTGAGCAGCAGTGACCTGGAGATTCCCGGTCCCTTATCCTCCTAGGAGCAATTCCCCAGGAAGCTCACCTCACCCATGAAATCACCTCCATGATTTATTGGAGGCCAGATGCTACCAAAGCCTTTGCCTGACATTTTTTCTGCCCAAGCCTCTTCCACACTTCCACAGCTACTTAAATTTATTACTCCAGATATTCCAGGCCCTTGAACATCATTTTGTAAATGTTGTCCAGCAATGTGTTGGTGACTTCTCCTGGTGTGGTCTGGGGTAAGCCCATCAGAAACACACTGGATGCGGACTAGATTAAAGGCTCCTGGAATTAGGTACTTCAAAATTTATCTTGTTCTCATTTTTACCTTTTTCTCCCCACTACCACATTCCAAACAAAAACATTCCATGAAATAGTGACATATGCTTATTAACTAACTCTTTACAAATACAAATATCAGTGACATTCCATATATTCTTATGGGGTAGCTAGAAAAAATTATAGCCAGAATCCTTCAGCCATTTCCCAGGTAGGAGAATTGCATGGGCTTGCCATCAGCTTCTTGAATATCCTTCTCTAAGGAAGAATACTAATCCATCCATGTGGCCATCCCGTCCCATGTGCTGGTCTTTGGTTTGAGCTCTTCCAAATGCTAACGAATGGAAGAGTTCACTGGAGCCAGTCTCAAGGGCCCTGGACTCTAAGCCATTTTTGAATTGTTGGCTGCCAGGAGAAGGAGAAAGCTCCTTTGTTGTTGTTGTTGTTACAATTTCAAATAATTACCTTCTAAAGTAGTTGGAAGAAGGACATTCAAAAAGAGGAGGTCACTTTGTATTTTACGTGATAGATTCAAGCTAACCAGCTGTTTTTCTACCATATGATAATGACTGGAGATTTTCCAGAAGGAATAAGAGTCCTCTCTACCTTAATTTGACCCAGACAACTTTGCTTTCCATGTCTGTAACTTGACAGATCAACTTTTCCATTAATCAGACATTTTTACCGAAGTATCAGCAACTGTACTTAAATCATTTTTGGAAGAAGTGCGAATACACGGTCCTATGGTTATCTGAAAGTCCAGAGATGGTTACGGCTCCAGGGAGAGGCCACTTAAGAGATGCACGCCTTGCCATCAGCCCTCAGTTCAGCTGTGCTCTTTGCTGAGCCGATAGCAGACAAGTAACTTCTCTTATTATAAGACAGCCCCTGGTAACTCCAGGCTCATATAGCAAACTTGGCAGCCCATAACTTTATTCCCAGCATTGGTTTTTATAAGGATCCCTGACGTATCCCCAGGCAGCCTAGCATGAGCTCAGTGGCCGTTCCTCACTGAGTGCTGCAGTTTATGAAAAGGTACAACCTTGGGGTCAATCCCAGGCTGAAGACCCAGAGTCTAGGATCAGAGCAGAGGTACCAGAGTGTCTACACACACACACACACACACACACACACACACACACACACACGTGTGTTTGTATGTGTACACAAGTGCACATACATGTACCATTGGTCAGTCACACATGGTAGAGTTGGTGGGGTATTATGTGTATATGAGTGTATGTATCCGTGGAAGCCAGAGGGTGTCAGATCCCTTTCAACTGGCATTATAGACAGGTTTAAACTGCCTGACATGGTGGTGAGCCACCTGAAGTGCATGCTGGGAAATGAACTTTGGCCTCTGTAAGAACAATACATTTTCTTCACCCCTTTCCAGCCCCAGAAGAGTACTTCTAGAAAGAGGGGATGGGGGGGCTGGCTGGGAGCACAAGGAAGGGAGACAGAATCAGGGCAGGCAGATGATGATGAGAAGCCGTGGGACTCTGCAAGCTGCCTCTGGGTCACACGGGTGGGAATAGCCCTCAGAGCACACTGGGAAATGTAACAGGTCTTTTTCCAGTCCTCCTGCCCCTCATCAAAATCAGGACTCAACCATTAATATGGGCAAACACACACACACACACACACACACACACACACACACACACACACACTAATACCAGACTGCCTAATTCCAAACAACTGTTAACCCTCTTTCATTATGTTTAGCCACAG
Organism: Chionomys nivalis; assembly: GCF_950005125.1. Classification (NCBI taxonomy): domain Eukaryota; kingdom Metazoa; phylum Chordata; class Mammalia; order Rodentia; family Cricetidae; genus Chionomys; species Chionomys nivalis. Next base: position 53,330,796 of record NC_080097.1, on the reverse strand, counting down.
GAACACTAACTACTTACAACTACTAGCACCTGGAAATCACACCTGTTTAGATCCTGTTGCTGAATTGTCCATCACTAGCTCGGCACTGGCATTGACACAAAAGCTTTCTACTCCCATTTATATAAATCAGTCACGTCCTGGCCATGGTTAATAGTATGCTGTACCTCCATTTCAAGCCCCTCTTCTTATCTAACTTATCTTGGTCTTACTTTCTTGTATAGGTCTTGGCTTTCTCAATAACCCCTATTGCCTTTGAACAGGGCAACGGAAGATTCCCACCATCGCTGGGAAGGGCAGCTGCTGCGTTGGTCACCTGCCAGCGGATAGGGCCACTGCCCTCTGAAGACGTCGGAGAAGGAGGCCTCTTTGCGCAACAAGAACAAAACTTGTGAAAACCCATTTCCACATGTGGTATGAAAGGAAAAGCTCAAAGCCACATGAATCAGACTCCGTGACCGCCAGGCTTGAATACTACAAACAAACAAAATCAGCGTGTAACGTGAACTTTAATTTGCTGACAGATTTTTAAAGAAATGAACACGAATGGATGACAAATGGTAGGAGCACCGCAAAGCGTCTCACTGAGGAGAAAAATAACTAACAATCAAGGCCACCTGGCTTCTGACATGCAGCACCTTTGAAAGAGAGGGCAAAACGAAATAAATTCCCCAAGGGGAGAGAAACGTGCACTGGGGGAGGGGAGAGCTGGTCTCACAAAGTTGGGGCTTTCCATTACGTTTCCAAAAAAACCTCCTGTTGCCTGTAACCTCACACCCCTGTGTTTAAGACTCCATCTCCTTGCAGGCCAGGTCTCTTCAGAGAAAATGTAACATTTTAAGGAGGGTTGATTGGCATTTGGCCGATAGCTGGTTTGTTATCGTCCTTGCTGCTGTCTGCAGAGACAGAAGCAGGTGGCTCAGACCCTGGCATCTAAGAGACTCACGAGAATCCCCAAGCTTACTCTGTTCGGCCACAGAGCTTCCTCAGTCTAAACCTCAGTCTCACCAGACAGTGGCAGATTCGTGAATGAGCTGTTTCATTCATTACGTATGTAATTGCACATGTACAATGTATCTATGTGAAATGTAAGAGTCAATCCTCACTGTCTCTCTGTGCATTCAACCATAAGCTGAGAACCTTTTTAGAAAATTGTGGCAGGGGCTGGGGAGATGGCAGTAAAGTGCTTGCCGCATAAATAAGAGGACCTGCATCTTTACCCAGGTAAGAAGAAATGTTGAGCATGGTGGTACTCCCTGGTCATCCCAGCGCAGGGAGGCAGAGAGACAAAGGGGCCTGGTGGCACTCCCTGGTCATCCCAGCGCAGGGAGGCAGAGAGACATAGGGCAGTCTGAAGGGTTCTGGAACCAACACATAAGAACAGAGCAACTGTAATCTTGTCCAACAATCAGTAACTGTGGACTGGACACTACTCACTGTTATTTACACGTACATTCTCTCTGTTTTCTCTGTTAGTCCCCAGGCACACGCGCTCTTTCTACATACCTCTGACTCCGCACACCTGGCAAAACTGGAAGATCAGAAATAACACAAGCAGGGATACTACAGACAGTGAACTTAACTGTCTAAAGGTTTCAGGTTAATTCAGTGCAGGTTGCACAGTCACAGACAGAATCCATACTGAGTGGGAAGAAGTTGGACACAGCTCTTTTTATTACAGAGATGCAGTTACTTCTGAAGTTCTGCTGAGAAGCAGGTAGAATGCAGTGGTGGGCTCCCATGACTGCCACTAGCAAGAATTGGAAGCCACTTCACAGGGTCTCCAACTTAACTATATAGACCCCCCATTTCTTAGCCAATGAGAATAAGCACAACCGTATTTATTTTCGCGGTTGACCTCATGCTCACGATAGAAGGAGCATCCCAACCTCCCCTCAAGCTTGAATAAATCTTTCCTTCCCAGGGTCTACACACAAAGGCCACATAGCACATGCGCGGAGCAGCTCCCAGGAGAGACTGACCAGGGTGGATCAGTGGCAGCTGCCGTCCATTCGGTTCCTCCTTCCTCCACAGCTGCCCTTGCGACTTTTGTTTTTGTCTTCACAGTCTGTCTTTCCCACAAGTGTTAGGATTCTGGGGGTGGGTTGAGTTCTGTTACCTCAGGTCTGCGGTAGCCAGATTTCCATTGCTATAACAAATTCCTGAATGATTAACTTGTGAATGTTATTTGATTCACTGTTTTGATCTATGAGGTTGGCCATGTTGCTTTAAGCTTGTAGCAATGCAGCATATCATATGAAGAGAGCACATGCCAGAACAAGCTCCCTCCTTCCCCAGAGGAAACAAAAGGAAGTCGAAGGGCTGGACTCCCATTGTCTCTTCCAGGGACCTAAGACCTGCCACTAGTGCCAGAGGCTGGGAAACTGGGTATATGCTAGCATTTGAGGAACATTCAGAACTCCAACTGCATCAGGCTCCCAGTTGCATCCACACTATTGAGAAGGTGGGTCACTCTTGCTGGATTTCTTGAGTGAGCTAATGCCTTTCCCAAACTTCTGAACCACTTACTACTAGTGAGGGGAAGAAACAACTCTTGAGGGGCTATGCCCCTCAACATGTCGACTTGTCAGAAAATGTGTGAAAATGCCTTGGGAAAGGTGAAGGAGGGCAGACAACCCCATACCAGACCACAGACATCCACCTGAAGACAATGCCTCACCTGGTGCCTGGACAATGCCCACCTGGCAACCCTGGTCCTTGGGAGACACCGAGGAAGGACTGCAGCTGAGCAAGGCGGCCTGCATGCCTTCTCAGCCTGCCTACTGGAGCACATGCAACTTGCAAACCAAACTCAATGTTTTCGCATTTCGTGTGGGCATTCCCAGACCTGAAGTCAAATGGGTGGTACAATCTAGGGGAACACTTCTTGGGGAAGAAGAACCACAGATCACTTTGACTTAGTGACAGCAAAATGATGCGCCTCCACCATGTCTCTCTTTGTTGGCACTTAGCCCAGTGGGGTGTACACTGTATCCCCAAGTGTGCTTGGGAAGCTCACAAATAAATCCACTCCCAATATTTAGGATGAGAAAGAAGAAGGAAGAGGAAGAGGAGATGGAGGATGAAGATGAGGAAGAAGAGGAAGAGGAGGAGGGAGAGGAGGAGGAAGACGAAGAAGAAGAAGAGGAGGAGGGAGAGGAGGAGGGGGAGGAGGAGGGGGGAGGAGAAGGAGGGAGGAGGAGGAGGAGGAGGAGGAGGAGGAGGAGGAGGAGGAGGAGGAGGAGGAGGAAAAGCCCACTCTATGCCATGCCAGTAACTGACTGGCTGGGGCCTGGTGTTTGGCACTGAAGTCAGAGTTAGCAGTTTGTACGCTTTGAAGTGCGAGGGCTTTCGCCTTCTTTTATTAGCAATGAAATGAACTTTAAAGGGAAAAAAGTTGATGAGGAGTATTTTTCCATGGCAAGCCACGTAATGTCTCTGGTACAATTCCCTATTTAGAAAGCAGAGCTGCCCTGAGGCACTTGGGACTACCTGGGGTAGCTCACACAACTCCTGCCCGGGAGAACTTGGTCAAGTGTGGCTATGTTCAGCGGACCACCATCTCTTATAGGAGCTACAATGTTACAGCGGGATATTTCAGAGCAATGACTTCCAAACCAGGCCTCCACACACAGCTCTCTCTCTCCTCCCTCCCCATTTCTCTGTATGCATAATTACACGCACACATTATCTTGAGGGACTGTCATTTTAACAGACAACCTGGGTGAGTCCAATGCAAGCCCTTACTGAGAAAAACTCACTTAGAATCTTTAAGATTCGTTGGCTAAAAGAATCGGGGTTTAACATTGCACAGAATATTTCTGTGCAGAAAGATTCAGACTCATTTGTTCTTCCAGGAAAGGAGAATGCGTGCTCTTGACTTCCCATAGGCTATTTCCATGGCTGGAGAGATGGCTCAGTTATTCTGGGCTAGGCTCCCAGCCACAGGCTGTTTATCCAGAGTGACTAGGCTGGGAGACCTTCTTCCGACTTGGCTGATTAGGAAGTCACTGTAGGTCAAGAGATGTGCCGAGGGGGTGGTGGCATTTGACTGGGGCAGGGTCTCCATCTCCTGACTTGGTGAAATGTGGGGTCTCCCTTCACACAGCCCTGAAGTCAAAAGTCCTGGGAACTGCCTAGAGAAAATTCCAGCACATTACTGTCCTGGCTTTTGATCCAGTTTCCCTGGAAGCCCCACACCAGCAGGGACCCTTGGGGATGGAGGTAAACTAAGAAACTTAGCTGTGTTCTACTTCAGCGTATTTATGCCGTGATAGAGAAATTTCTATTGCATGGCTGTGCTATCCTGGGAAAAACCATCCTCATCAATTCTCCATAGCCCAGGGCCATGCCATTCACCATGATAGACAGACGCAAGCCAAATTCTCTAGATCTAAGTGTGTTCCTAGAAAAATGAAGAGATGTGGTGTCCCTTAAAGGAATGCTGTGTCTTTAGAAGAGTCCACGGGTAGCTTCTTTGATTTCACAAATGTTCACCGAGACTTCCTGGGTGGCGGCTGGGCTTTTCCTCAGCACACCATAAGGTGCCGTGGGGAAAGGGAAACTCTGACAGTGGGAAAGTCGCCCTTCACTCTACAGCCCTTCCTTCCCTTTGCCCGCAAGGGCCTTCAACCCTGTGAGAAAAACTCCAAACAGGACGGACTAGACAAAGAAATGTTTAATCATATTGGTGGGGGAAATCTCAGCAGAAACAATGCATCTTTTCAATGGCTGAAGCTTTTATGAATAGAACACTTGCTGCTATTGCTGTCCCTGGCTCTGGGGAGGGACACCATTTACCATTAGATCCTAGTTCAGTCCTGGAGCATCCAAGAATTAGGTTCATCTGCTAAAACCCCACTGTGGAGTCAACTACAAAGCCCAGTTTATGAAAATCACTAGACGCATTCTTAAAATAATAACTTCCAAAAAGCATCCTTTTTTTCTAGAATGATCTGTATCTTGGGAGTGGATGTGGCTTGGGCCTGCTTGCAACAGTGCCCCTTGGGACTCTTCCTTCTCTGACCACACCTAAACTCAACCGCTGTCTCCTTTGATGACGCAGTTCCTCTGGTGACTGGAGCGAGCCTTTCTGAGGCTTCATGTGGGATGTCAGACTAGTTCCAGGCACGCTCTAGACATTTGTCTGTCCAGCACCATCGCACAGTGTTCAATAGGTCCTTGCTACTACTCAGAGAATCAACAACGACTGCCGAATCAGGCAGCAGGTGAGATGCTGCCATGGGCCATGGCTTGAAAGCCACACACGGTACTCTCACGCCCTTCCCATTTGGATCTCATCCCAGAGGAAGACTAGAGATGCTAAGTAGGTCTTTGATGAACGCTCTATCGGTCCTCTCAGTTGATGTCAAACAGAAGCCTCAGTCTTACCCAGCTGTGTTGTTCCAAAACGACCCATTTGCTTCCTGTCGAAACCGCTCCACAGGCAGGAAGAACATGCCACAGTTTAAGTAAAATACCAAGTGTTCATACCAAAGTGCTGTGCAATTTAACCAAATTGGCGCACTTCTTGGCCCCTTCTGGATGAGAACAGCGTAAGGAGAGCCAAATGTCACTTAATAAAGGGGACATCTGGGAGATGAATTCTAAGGTGACCTCTTCATTTCCTTTCGAGAGTACCTATATATACCAAGATGACTAAGAAATGATGTTACCGGAACATATGATACCATGGCACTGTCTATAAATGTATGGTGTCTTTTGTTGACTGAACTATTGTCAGCCAGCATAAGACACACATGACCTTTGCCCCAGCCCTGGGGAGCTGCGAGCACCCCAGCGGCTCCATGATGAACTCAGCCCCTCTGTAATCTGAAAGTCAGACACTTTATGAGACTGCGACTTGGCAAGCGGCCTGATTCACCACTTTAGAACTGGAGTTACTGAAGCCAACATCCACAGAACGGGGCTTGCTAGAGCAGTCAAGGAAAGGAAGCCTTTGCCAAGGAAGGGTTTTGTTGGCCAGCCGGGCATCCACTGACCCCATCCTGCCAGCAGTGGTTCTCTGCTATTTTAGACACGTGCATACTGTTTGATTCCTTTCTCTACAGACATCAATGAGGGGCATGCAAGGCCCCTCCTGCAGGACAGGGCAGGCCTTCATGGAGGTCCTGCACACTTAGGGGTACTGGATGACTGATTTACCAGGTAAAAGACAAGTGATAATAGCTCCGGGCTATCTCATGAACAAAAGCTCTTGGACATGTCTCTAGACCCAGGGGTTTGTAGTCATTTCTGTAGAGCAATGCAGAGCCGGTTGTCGGCATTGCCATGCCTTGGTGGTCAGGCAATCTCTTCCTAGCCCTGCTTCTGTTTCCGGTATTGTAAACACCCAAATGCACACTCAGGAGGCTAAACCAGCACAGACATCCACTTCTAAGAGCATATGCCCCATAAGAGATGTCTAGTGTTAGTGACAATGACAGTCTAGCAGATAATTGAGACTTAGGTTTGTACATGTTGGTTTGCATCCAGAGAGATGCCAAGGCAGAGCCGGAGAGCGGGTTTCTGGCTATTTGGGAAGGAAACCCAGAGCCTAGAGAATGGGCCTAAAGTGGTCGGACAACGGTGCTTTACTTTACAAAGAGGGATGAGCCTAGCTAGTGAGGCTCCTAGCAGCTCCGAAAGCCTAGGGCTTGGAGCATTCTCTCTTGGGGATCTAAGAGGATCCTGACTATGTGTAGTCCAGCATTTATGGGGTGGACTCATACTGTCTCACTTGGGAACTGAGGAGGCTAGCGCTATAGGCCATACCAAATCCTTTCTCTTCACACCGGATGTGATAGAGTTCAATGACCTAACTGGTCATTGTTGGTGGCTCAGTGTTAGACAATTGGGCATAGGTAATGGAAAGTAAAATCAGAAACAATTCAAACAAATGTAAGATCTCTAATCTCAGCCTCTCTGGCTGGCTTGAAGAGATGAACACAGAGAGAAAGAGATTCTGGCACACCAAGTATCTGGTTACTAGAGTTCTGACGTCGATATTTTACAAGTGACCAGTTAGCAATTAAGCAATCATATACTTATCACTGAACCTGTAATCAACACAAGCTTTGATCATGATGGCCTCAAAACTACTCCCATTCTGTATACAATTACAAACAGTGTTGCACACAACCAACACATAACTAAGGAAATGTGGGCACACCGTGTAAGTCAGAGGACTCAGGGTGACATTTTTCACGGTATTTAAATGTCTCATACCACTTCTGTGGATGAGGCAACCTCTTCCAGCTGCGATTGAATTGGTTCATCTACTGTTAAGTTCTGACGCAAGCAGACGGCAATAGACTTTGCTGAAGTTCACCGTCACAAGACACAGAGAGCTGGTTCACTCACATGTGCACGACCACAGCGGAGAGATGCACGCGATTCACAGTACTGACCTGCCCTTTCATGTCAGGAGCGATGGGGATGGTCGGCCAGATGGTTGAGTAGACACCAAAAAACACCAGCCAGATCAGCATGCTTCCCCACACGGCCAGGTGGCTGAACTGTGGAGGAAACACATGCTTAGGCAGGGCTTTCTGCTGGCCTAGGCGGAGGCGGGGTCCACTCCAGCCCATAAGTTGTCCAACCCCCATCCCACATCCATGACCCTTTCTTGATGGGGAGAAACTGAGGATGTACTAGTTACTGGAGAACTCTGCCTTTCTCAGTAAGTTCCTCGTCTTAGGATTTGTAATGATAACGTCTAATTAATGCAGGCTTATACTACTCTGAAGAGGAAGGTGCTGTGAGTCTCACTTTCTTCTAAAATCCATGCCCCAGTCATGACCCACCCATCCCTGGGCTTATCTCAAGGGTCTGCTTTCTGAAGCAAGGGTGCAGCCATCTAGTGAGAGAGAGATGAGTTGGACAAATGGACAGAACATTCTTATCACCTAAAGACAGCATCTGTCCTTTTTATCACAGAGATTATTTAAAAACAACTCAGAAAGGCTAATACCTATTCTAAAAACTTGAAATAGCATATTTGATAGAGTTTTAAAAATCCACGTACAGTTGTTCACATTCACAGGTACACTGTGACACTCCAAAGCATGTTTATAGTGAGCAATGACCAGACCAGGGTAACTGGCATATCACGTCCACAAAACATAATTTCTGGATGTGGGAACAGCCAAAATTCTTTCTTCCAGTTGTTCTGAAAGTGGGTACTCAGTATAGCTACCCCATATCCTGCAGAACACTAAAGTGAGTCCTGCTACCCTGTTCCACTCTGCACACCCCAGATTTCCCTGTGTGTCCCCACCTCCTTCTCTTCCTTGGCTATAGAAACTAAAACTCTATTCTTCACTTTGATGAGATAAACTTTGGGCAGCTTATGCCCCTTTAAGTTGTTGGTCTTTCTCCTTTGTGCTCTTAATACAATCCCTGACTTATTACCTCTCTACAGCCTACCCTCTAATCCCTCGCAAGCTCTGCCTTTCAGGTTCTATTTTTGAACAAGCACTTCTGTATTGCAACACTCACTGCCTCTTCCTGCAATATTCCTGGCTAAGTCGCTATTCCCACCTCCCATCTGCCATCATCCTTTAAGAGATGCCCTGTTGACCTTCGGTCCTACCCCTTTTGCTTATCACCAGAGCAGGAGATCAGTGAGCTACAGTTACACCTTGGTAGACAGCCACCGTGAAGTGTGGTTGTTACCCCATCTTGGAAATAATAAGAAATGGGATGCTGATAGAATGAACCTGGATAGCTACGCAAATTGTATTCTTTAATCATGAACAATAGTTTCACAGAGGTGTGCTTTAAGGACTCAGAACATGAGATTTAAAGAGAAAAAAAGATGACAAAACTGTTCATGCTGCAATGCGCCCTCTTATTGGAGAATGCACACAAAGGCCAGAGAGTGAAAGACAGCATAGGAGTGCCATAGTAAAGTTATGTGCAAATACCACATTTTCTGATTTCTCTTTCTGTATGTTTTCTCTCTCTCTCTCTCCTCCCTCACTCTCCTTACTTCTTTCCCTCTTCCTCTCTCCCCACCCTCCTCAGTTACAATGAGAGTTTTCATTTCAGGAAGATAATAGTAAGCCTGCTAGGCGCTTAGCAAATAGAGCACCAGGAGTAGTTGGATTCCAAATTCCAAATTGCCTTCATAAAGATTGAAAACAGTTTTACTTGCAAAATTCGAAACAAGACAACTGTATAGTATTTATTGTTTCCCAAGGATTAAATGGAAGTGATTGCATACAACTATCTACCATGGAAAAAGAAATGATTCCAAAGACAACTCACTTTAGTCCAAGCTGTTGTCTCCAAACCAGCTTTCAGACAAACTGTAACCACAACGTACTGTGAAAAAAAAGAGAGGAGTTTGGTGTGACGCAAGTATTTCTCGATCGGAAGTCTGAACTTCAGGGAATCTGATAGCCCATAAAGACGTAGAGTAACTCATTTTGATGTGGAGGGCCTTGCATAACTGGGGAGGTATAACCCACTCGTGTGCCCTTTAGGGATAGCTCAACAGTGCTAAGCTTACCGTGTAAACAATGTTTCCAACAAACAAATAGTCTGTGGCGTGACCGCTGGCCAGCGGAGTATCTGGAAAACAAAGAAGTGCTATCAGTATGGAGAAGGCTACAGTACAATCTGTTGGTTTTTTTCCCCCAGAACATAGAAAATGGAGCAGTAGGAGCATCTCTCAAAGTCTAAGGTCATTTCAAAACAGACTCCTTCATGACTCTAAAGGTACTTTCTCATTATAATGGTATTGTTTTATCATCTTACGTTTTCCTCAAATGAATAATACCAAGTGGCAGATCTTCAAACAAAACCAATGGTTGATTTGCACTGAATGTATAGTTTTCTAAAATCAAGTTATGGTGTGGGACGTCCTTCTGTCTATGTGTTGCTTTTATTGGTTAATGAATAAAGAAACTGGTTTGGCCTGATAGGATAGAACAGAGCTAGGCGGGGGGGGGGGGGGGGGGGAGAACACGACTAAACTGAATGCTGGGAGAAAGGAGGCCGAGTCAGTGAGAAGCCACAGAGACCTGCCACAGCCTCAGGGCGATACACAGATTAATGGAGATGGGTTGAATTAAGATGTAAAAGTTAGCCAATAAGAATCTAGAGCTAATGGGCCAAGCAGTGATTTAATTAATACAGTTTCTGTGTGATTATTTTGGGAGTCTGGGCGGCTGGGAAACAAACAAGTGGCCTCCTATAACAAAGTTATCTTTCTGTCTGACTTGAAAACAAGCAGAACAAGGACTGGTCTAAGAGCATACCAAATGCCTCAGCCAGAGGACCTTCTCGAACCTTTCTCTTTTAAGTTTTGCTAACACAGGGCTGTACAGCATCAAAGCTGGTGCAAAGTGACTGACTCTATTTGGGGAGATATTCGCTGTTCTTTTTCTCTGTCATAACCACATGAGCTTCTGGGAGTCAAAGCGATCCAGTGAGAGGTGTTTCAAGCATAGCTAGGACTTTAAAGTTTCATTTTCACACTTCTTTCTTCCCAGGAGTCCCTAGCAAGGTCTCTTAGTAGCTACAAAGGCAGAGAGACCCTGCTTGGTGGCACCCGCTCTGTGGAAACCTGACTCTAACTCTGATCCTGAGTGTGCTAAACTAGTTTCAAGTCAGGAATGGCTTCCATCTCTGCCCCTCCTTGGCACTCAGGTTCAGATTGGGAGGAGGGGACGGGGAACAATGACTCCAACACACGAGCCAGGTCTCAGGGACGTCTGTGTTCACATTGCCAGCGCAGCTGCTGCTACCCACCCGTATTTGGGATGACTACCTCATCTAATCTGTTGAAGATTCTGTTTATTTTTCTAAAAAGGTGTGCTAATCGGATTGAGTTCCAGGTAAGTTCTGGTTGTGGGATGGTCCCTGGGTCCAGCTCTAGGGTCCAGCTTTGCTCCTGGCCCTGAGAAGTCAGTCTGTGGCCGGAGTGGCAGGCACCAGGGCTGCATTAACCACAGTCCTGAACTTCATGACTGTTGCTGGGGGTTGTTAAGAGCTACACTAGGAGTTCAGAAAGAGATTCCACCACAGCCATAAACAGAAAGCTCTGGGGACCCAGGGGGAGAGGTGATAAAGAAAGGGGAGAAGGTGAGGGAGAACCCCATTTAAAGCAAGCACAGAGAAAGTTGGAAAAGGGAGCCGCTAAATTAATTTCAGTAAGAGAACACACTGACTTGTGGACTGAGTATCCCTCATCTGAAAACCTAGAATCTTAAGTGTTTAGAAATCCCACTGAAGCCTCTTAGGGGCTGGGTTAGGGACAGTCAATGAGTGGAGTCTATGTTAACCATTCCACAGTTCAAAATCTTCGAGCAAGGAAATGCTTCCGGTCCCAAGTTAGGGATACTCATCCTGTCCTTGCGGACAGCCGTTCTAAACTGAGAGTGTCTATTTCTAGAAACTGGGTCTGAGGTTATCGTAACAGTGGATGCAGCACTTCAAAGACATGCTCCACTGAGGGTCATGTGACATTAGACAGGGGTGGCTTATTTAACAAAGATCATAGCCACGAAAGGAGTAAGTTCAGTCTTTTATGTTCTCAAATCTACCCTGTGCAAGGCACTGTGGGAACTGGGAAGAGGAGGCTCCCGCCTTTATGGAGTTTGAATGACAGAGCATACGCAAATGAACAAATTGATATATAGTCAGCTATGAAGAAATTTAAGCTATACTATTTGAGAGAGGTAACACATAAACAAATCAGAATGACAGAGAGGAGTTAACTAAATGATCATTAAACACAGGCTCTGGGAAAGAAAAGGAATGGCTAAGAATCTTAATGAAAACAGTGCTTGACGAGCTCAAAGTCTATTACGAAGACCAGTGTGTTTGGAGATTCAGGGAGAGAGGAAACAGCCAGAGGCCAACAGAGGCGGGCTGTACCAAAGCATCTGCACTTCTATGGTAATCATGGCTGATGATGACTGGAGGGTGCTGAGCCTTCGGTGAAATGGTTTCGAATATTCTCAGAGGAACAATGCGACTCACGGGTGAACAGAATAGGGATGATGACAAGTACAGTGCCAGTTTGGCAAGGGACGGTGGCCAGCTGTGCAGGTGATGAAGGGCGATACTGGTAACAGCAGAGTGGCACATGGGCTGTGGCAGCCGCTGGCTCCATCCACTTGCTTACCTTTAAATTAACTGAAAAAAATCGGTTCAAAAAGAAACCCCAGAGGCTTGGGAGGAGGAGGACGGGAGAATGAGATGTTGCTCGAAGGGCACAGAGCTAAAAGATGGAGGTGAAGAAACAGTTTTGCACTAGCTAGACCAGCAAGCTCTGTGTAACTAGGATCTCTATTTCCACATAGAGAAGGGTTCAAATTTCAGAGTTTACTTATGTCCATGCCTATTATTACAATATAAAATTAACAAAACATCACAGGGCCAAAATAATATAAACTTTAGAAGAGATGAAAGGAGCACATCTTCCTAGCCCCAGATTTAAGAATGATCTCAAGAAAAGATGCCACAAGCGTAGTGACAAACCAAGGACAATTAGAAGCAAAACTAGAGACGTTTTTGTGTTTCAGATAACACCATCAAGAAAATGAGGAAAAGAGCAAAAGAATGGAGGAAACACTTGTACATCATGTGTCTGATGAGAAGCTTGTGTCTAGGACATGGAAAGAACCCAACAGCATGAAACTTCTCAATATGAGCATGGGCAAAGGACCTGGATAGATAGCTTTAGCAGAGAAGATACTCAAATGACTGACAGGGATTCAGAGAACTCAACATGATTGGGAATAAAGGAAACAATCTCAAAGCCATTTGAAGAATCACTTCATACCCACTAGGACGGCTATGCCAACAATGACAATCAAAGGGTCATAGCCAGGCGGTGGTGGCACACACCTTTAATCCCAGCACTTGAGAAGCAGAGGCAGGCTCTGTGAGTTGGAGGCCAGCCTGGTCTACAGAAAGAATTCCAGGATAACCGGGACTGTTACACAGAGAAACCCTGTCTCGCAAAACCAAAAAAAGAGAGTCAACAAAAGTGCAGAGACCTGTAATCGTTCACACACAGCCGGAAGCTGAGTAAGCTGTGCAGACATTTTGGGAAACTATTGGCACTTCCTAAAAAAGATTGTGCACATTTATTACACGGCCCAGTAATTCCCAAGAAATATGAAAATGCGAACGGAACACAAAAGCTTATACATGACTGTTCATAGCGGCATTATTCACAGCTGCCCATGAAGCCTAAAACAATGGGCATCATTATTCCTCACTCACAGTAGCCTATTCATAATGCAGATGTCCATCAACCGGTGAATGAACAAATAACTGTCCATCACTCAGTGAGGGGCGCATCAATACAATAGAGCATTATTGAGAAATAACGAGGAACGAAGTATGGGTACATGCCACAGTACGGACGAACCTTGAAAAGGGAAAGAAACCAGGATCAAAAAGCCATATGTTACATGCTTCTGTTTATATAAAACGTCCAGAGTGGACAGATCTGCACAGACATGCTGCAGTTGCCAGGAGCTGAGGGTTTGGGGGCCGGGTGACAGCTTTTGGGGGTGATGAAACATTTGGAAGTTAATGACGATGACGTGGTTGGGTTGTGTAATGATATTATACCCTGAATTGGGTGAACTGTACAATGCACATATAGAGATACAATTCTGTAATGATGAAGCTGCTACAGAGACTTGGTTCACTGGTCACACTGGACACATTTTAGAGGCTCAGAAGTCACAGGTGTCTAGTGGCTACTGTCCTGGGCAGCAGATACATACACCTCCCCCCCCCCCCCCCGAAGTCCAACTGACAATACGGGCCAGAAAGGCCATGTCAGAGGTACTGAGAAGTGACAGAAGCTGGCAAATATTTCAAAGTAGAATGCCTTTTTTTCTTTTTGCTCACAACGTAGAGGGACAATGGCAGGGAATATGAGGGACCTCAGGCTGAGCAGGGAGATAAATGGGTGACTGATTTGTCACGGAGACAGTCACCTAGTCTTTGCCGTAGGAAGACTGGCTGGAGGAGGAGCCGTGAGGACCTGCAGCAGCGTCTGCAATTCACGATAGGAATGGACAACATGAAACATGACTGCATGCAACAGAAAGACTTTGGTAAATGAAGCAGGGGAAGGAATTAGCTTAGCAGGCAAATCCGGGTCATGAGAGTTAGGAGATGCTGGTACAACCTGGCTTTCTTACTCCCCAGTTCCACTGGCAGAGAGGTTTTTATTTATTTATTTTAGATTTGAGACTGAGCCCTATAAGCCTCATTTCTAACATGGAGGTCTCATTGAGGGACAGAGATTAAAGAGGAAGATACAGTGACAGTGCCTGAAATGAGCCCCAAGTTTCCCTTTGGGTAGGAAATGCACCATGCTCTTAGCTGTTCCATCCGCCCCTGCATTCAGTGGCAGAGATGCGAGCTTCAGCTCCTCTTCCTCTACTTGGTCCAGATGGATTTCCCAGTCTACCCATCCTGTGTCTTCACAAGCACAGAGAGTTTTAGCTGGGATGAGCAATGATCTGGAGCCTTGGTGGTCCATCTATACTGAGCCTAGGGAACCTAGAAAAAACTCTGGCCAGGTGGGAGTTAGATGAAGAGGAAGACTGAGCCAAAACACAAAGCCCGTAGTCACGGTCTCGCAGATTTGGCTGTTGTTTGAGTGTTGGGACAATCCCCAAATGCCAGCATTACTGACATACACAACCACATCTGGCCTGACATTTTTTTTTTCTTTTATCTGCGGTGCTGGTGACAGAAATCAGGACTTTACACATATTAGGGAAGTGCTCCTTGCTGAGTTCTAACCCCCCTATGCCCAGTTGTTTTGTTTTGTTTTTGAGACACAGTATTGCTGGAGCCTCGCTGGCATCAAGCTGATTACTCTCGCCTCAGATTCATCAGGGTTGGAATCATAAGTGTGCAAACTACACTCAGTCCGAGTCTCCTCTGGTGTCAGTATTTCCAGTGGAGGCTGATTCATGGACCAAAAGAGATTTGAAAATGTGAAGCATTTGTCTAATACAGAGGGCTCAGAGTGCAATCTGCATTGTATGCACACTGTAAAATAAATAGGAAGGGATAATCTGAGAGGAAGGAGAGCTGACCTGAAGGGAAGAACTGACCTGAGAGAGGGGGAGGGCTGACCTGAGAGAGGAGGGAGGGCAGACCTGAGAGAGGAGAGAGGGTTGACCTGAGAGAGGAGGGAGGGCAGACCTGAGAGAGGAGGGAGGGCTGACCTGAGGAGGAGGGAGGAGTAACCTGGAAAAGGAGACCATTCAATATCTATTCCTAAAGCCTACTGAATGATTTCCACGGGGTGAAGAAAATAGTCAACTTACTATGTACTTGGCTTGCCGCAGCTGAGCCGCCTTTAGACTGAGCTGCAGCTAGCTGTATGTGACAGATCCTCTGTCATGATGGTGCTCAGGCTCTACACAAGGGAGGAGAGCTGTCCTGGAGAGCAGGGCACTCTCTGAGACGCGGACAGTCTGAGGTGTCAAGAGGAGCCCCATGCAAGCAGCTTGGGAGTCTGTTCTTCCAGACACATGTTGCTCGCGATATTTACAGTGGGTTCAGGGACCAGCAGAATGTAGGTAGGCTTAGACAGACAGATGAGGTGTGGAGGCAGCCATTATAGCAAGCTTCTGTGGACAACTGGGACAAAACCACACTGGCTTCCGTATTAAGTAGTAACAGTTCCTAAAATGCTGTATGCAAAATTTCTTTGAAAATAGTTGTGGGGAAAGCCACAATTTATAAGAAAAGTATGTCTCGTCTTCTGAACAGACAGAACGATCAGGGAACCCCTTTAGAATCCTCCAAAGGGGAGACTGACGACGCTTCACAAAGATGCAATTAACTGTTCGTTAAAAACATCACATCGTTACCCAGCCAAGCCACAGCGTTCAGGACTGGCTCCAACAAAAGGCGAAAGGTCCTAGCAGGGTTCTGTATGGCTAAAAGGACAGGACGTGGCAATCACGAAAGCAGATGGGAGATACATATGTGGACTTCTGCTGGAGTAAGAACCAGGGGACAGCTGAGCGACAGCCACAGGCATCTTGTCCTGGAGAAGGCATTAGGGAGCACTCAGGAACACCGGCCTCTTCTCCTGCCATAAGGGTATTTGCCAAGACATTTTGGTTGGAACCGATGCCAAGTCCCCGCTGCCTTCTCTTCCTCTGCTTCGAAACTTTCAGCAGAACTATTTCAGACTCCAGACTCTCAGGCGGGACCCCACCCCCTGCCTAAGCAGCTGGGCCTCTTAAGATTCCAGAGGCTCAGAGAAGCTACAGAAGGCTTGCTACTCCTGGGTTTATATCCAGAGCAGAGATATTGTCCAGGATTCAGATAACTTTTACAAATAAACTTTCAGAACCGAACCTGTGGACACGGCTCCACTATCGCTCCCGCCAGCCCCGCTATTTCTGCTCCCAACTACACATTCATAAAGAGGACATTTATTTTCTCCCCTGTCTCTATAGAGAGTGGGATGAAATGTTGGAAAGGACTCTCTAAAAACAAGGGTTTATACAAGTGGTAGCGATTATAATTACATTCATGACGGCGCTGGGTTAAGTTCCTGGTTACATGAGCCTTGGGGTTTTCTTCTTGCTTTGCCATCTCAGCTGGATGAAGTTAAGGATACGGAACTCAAATTTCAGTATCTTTTTCCCCTTGTGTTTACTAAAAATAGACTTGAAAAGGGAAGTTAAAAATGAGAGAAGGTAAACTTGGTGGTGACACCTAATATCAATGTGGCCACGGACAGGTTTTTTTTTTTTTTTTTTTTTTTTTTTTGTATCTCTGGTGCACAGATAATGTACATTCCCCAGGCTCTGGTACCTGGACGGGGCCCCCGACAAAATTCTGCCAACAGTGGTGAATAGAAGTGTGAGATTCATTTAGGAAGGAACAAACAAAACTCTCCGGCTTGTATGGAAGCTGAGGGTGAGGTCAGGGGCTGTGGACTCAGGGGAGCCTGTGGGACTGAACCTGACGGCTGTTGGCACCAGGTGCAGTGCCCCACAGTCCTCTCTAGGCACAAGAATGGCTCTGGGAAGCTGTCCTTCAGTTAAACCCACTGGTAGCCATATCAGCTAACAACAGATGGAGACGGAAGCTTTTATGCTATCCTCTCTCTGCCTAGGAAGGACTTGGACTCAGGACGAATAGATGGAGGGTCTGATGCATGGTCCTCACACAGAAGAAAGCAGGTGGCTATCACCTACATTGTGAGGAGATCTCAGCAATAGCTGTGCCCCTCCTTCCTCAGTCTCTCACAGATGGAGTCATCTTCTTCTCACCAAAAGAGCACGTGCCTGTTTCCTTGTTAAGGGCTGTGAGTTCAGCCACTCTTCCCTCTGTGCCCACGAGGCTCCCAAGCTTAGGCATACAATGGGAATGACATGTTGGTGGCTTGTCATTTCAGGTATTTGTGAGGCAGAGGCAAGACTGAAAGCTCGAGGCATTACCGAGTGTGTGTGGAAATCAGAGTCACTCGGCCAAATTATCAAGGTTCTACTTCAGAATTAAAAAAAAAGAGAGAGAGAAACAGTAAGAAGTAAGAAGAAGGCTGGGGATGCAGTCCAGCAGTACGGTTCACCCACTACCACCCCAAATAAAAAGAACATATTCTCTTCACTTGATAGACTAGGATCATCAAGACTTTTATGTTGTTTAAGACATGCTTAAAATGGAAATCATGGGCCTGAGGGGTACACAAGAAAATTCCATGGAGGATTCATTAGAACTTGCAGGAGAAGAGGGCAAAACATGGGCCAGAACCTTCAAGGGTTCTCAGAGAAAGAGGTAACTGGTTAAGGTGCCCTGAGAACGTTTAGGATTGGAAAGCCTGAATAACGTCAGCAGATCTGGACCATAGGGGTCTTCCCTGGTGCTAGGAGCACTGACTAGAGCTAACATAAGGAGGAATACGGGTGTATAGAGTTTGCTGAGGAGATGCCTGGAGGCCTGTCTGTCTGCCGAAATCTTGTCATCAGGAAGCCTGTCTACTGAGCGCTTGTCACCAGCCACCCACAGAAATTAACCCGCCCTGGAGGAACAGCTTCTCCAGGATCAAAGGCTTAAGTGGGAGTGCCAAGAGCACAGGAAACATACAGTTAACACACTACTGACCAGTGCACACCCCTGACCAGTGCACACCCCTGACCAGCGCACGCCTCTGACCGGTGCACACCCCTGACCAGCACACGCCTCTGACCAGTGCACACCCCTGGCCAATGCACACCCCTGACCAGCACATGCCTCTGATCAGTGCATACCCCTGACCGGTGCACACCCCTGACCAGTGCACACCCCTGACCGGTGCACACCCCTGACCAGCACACGCCTCTGACCAGTGTACACTCCTGACCGGTGCACACCCCTGACCAGTGCACACCCCTGACCAATGCACACCCCTGAGCAGTGTACACCCCTGACCAGTGCACACCCTTGACCAGCGCACACCTCTGACCAGTGCACACCCCTGACCAGCGCACGCCTCTGACCAGTGCACACCCCTGACCAGCGCACACCCCTGACCAGCACACGCCTCTGACCAGTACACACCCCTGACCAGTGCACACCTCTGACCAGTGCACACCCCTGACCAGTGCACACCTTTGATCGGTGCACATCCCTGACCGGTGCACACCCCTGACCAGCGCACGCCTCTGACCGGTGCACACCCCTGACCAGCGCACACCCCTGACCAGCACACGCCTCTGACCAGTGCACACCCCTGACCAGTGCACACCTCTGACCAGTGCACACCCCTGACCAGTGCACACCTTTGATCGGTGCACATCCCTGACCGGTGCACATCCCTGACCAGCAGACGCCTCTGACCAGTGCACACCTCTGACCAGTGCACACCCCTGACCGGTGCACACCCCTGACCAGTGCACACCCCTGACCAGTGCACACCCCTGACTGGTGCACACCCCTGGCCAGCACACACCTCTGATCAGTGCACACCCGTGGCCAGCACACGCCTCTGACCAGTGCACACCCCTGAGCAGTATACACCCCTGACCAGCACATGCTTCTGACCAGTGCACACCCCTGACTGGTGCACATCCCCGATTGGTGCACACCCCTGACCAGTGAACACCCTGACTGGTGCACACCCCTGACCGGTGCACACCCCTGACCAGTGCACACCCGACCAGAGCACTCCCAAGTGGAGTGCATCCTGGCTGAAGACATTCCCTTGAGCTTTTTGCCAAACTACAGAAACAGAAACGTGGAATGCTGATTTACACCTGTTTATTCACTTAGGTGTTTGCCTCCATCTGGTCTAGTGTCTCAGAGTGTCCTGAGAATGTTAGGTTTCTTGGGAACACATTCCGTCTGACCTGGGCCCCCCTCTTCAAATCTTCCCTGGCTGTGAGTTCCAGAACAGAAAGGGTCGTGTGTTCTGTGCATCTCTAGCACTTGGGAGTCCCCTTGTCTAGAGAATGTGCCCATTCCTCTGCTTTGTCTCATGAAGAGGTGTGATTGAGTTTAAGAGCTCACAGAATGCTGGCAGACTTGCCTAAATCCAGCTCAGTGTGGAGCAAGTCATGAGTGTTTATAGGATGCACATCGGAGCTCACAGCAGCAGTGACAGTCATAATATTATAGGCTAGCACGATCACAGCATCTGCGACAGACCTGATCTCACAGTAGTGACGCATTTGGTGCATAACTGCCTTTTCCAGAGTTGAAAAGCCTGTTTCTTAACCAGGGTCAATACTGAAGTATCTCCATGCTATCTTTTCTTCTTAAAAGTGACTGATTACTTCCACTCTGGACTCCAGGGAACTGAGGTCAGCATTGGAGTAGCTCCCTATAGACGTGATAAAACACTACAGTCCACAGCAATTGGGAGAGAAAAGGGCTTATTGGTGCACAGGCTCTGACCGCAGTCCATCACAAGGGGAAGTCAGGGCAGCAACTCAAGGCTTGAACCTGGGGTTTAGAACTGACGCAGTGACCGTGAGGGAATGCTGTTTCTCAGGCTCACACTCAGCTCCCTTTCTTATACCTCAGGACCACCTGCAAAGGGATGGCACCGCCCACAGTGGGCTAAGGGACCTCCCATATCAATAATTAATTAAGAGTCCTCCCACCCCCACAGACCTCCTTATAGGCTACTCCAACAGAGACATTTTCTCAGCTGAGGTTCTTTCTCCCCTGATGACCCTAGCTTGTGTCAAGTTGAAAAACAAGCAAACAAAACAAAACAAAAAAAAAACCAACCAAACAAACAACAACAAAAAAAGAAAAGAACCAGCACCAATATTTTAATGGAAGTTTTCTCTTCTGAGAAGAACATTCCTTCTTCTCTTTTCTTCCTTTATAAATTTCATCAAGGAAAATCAGAAAAAATTTCAAATCAAAATTAATTTTATGTTCTTTTGCCAATAATCACATTCCACTTCAAGGAGGGCCGTCCATCTGTGTAGGCTGGAAATGCCAATGGAAGCCCGAGAGCAGCCAACATGGCCCTGAGTTGTGGGACCTGAGACCACGCCATGCATAATCTCAACCTATGGACATGTTCAGATCAAAGCGGTGGTGGATTTAGGTAAATCACATCAGGTGCTTGATGGTAGGACACTGAGAGAAATCTGATTTATTGATTTTCCTGAGAGGAAAAATTTATTTTGAAACTTGGAAGGAGTCCCCACAAACTCCATGAACATGACTGCTTTGGAAGTCTATCCAAAACCATGCAAAAATAAGCAAAGGAAAATTCTTGGAAACATTCTAGAAAATGAATGACCTGCCCACACCTTAAGAATATTTCTTCCCTAGATCATATTGCCCTAGCAAAAATAAATAGAGCTCATAGGTGCCCGAGCCTTTTGCCACCAACGGTTGGGAGAGGGTTTTATAATAACACTCATCGATTTTGTGACATCATTCACGTGGTAACATATGAAGATGCAAAGTCACTCTAGAGACCTTAGTCCTGGTCAAACAAAGGTTCCTCCAGACTTTGAGTAGGGGTGAGGCTGAGGAAGGGCTTCAGGAAGCAGCTGAGGAAGGAGGGAGGCAGGCCTGAAGACACTCTGTACTAGATGGGGTCCTTAGCTTTGGAGAGCACCCAGGATTGTCTCAAATTGGCACTATGTTTCTGTACTCTACTCTTGGAGACAGAGTACATGTTTCTTATTTTTTTTAAAGGTTTTTTTATTGCCAGGCAGTGGTGGTGCACTTGTGAGGCAGAGGCAGGCAGATCTCTGTGAGTTCAAAACTAGCTTGGTCTACAGAGTGAATTCCAGGACAGGCGCCAAAGCTACACAGAGAAACTCTGTGTTGAAAAGCCAAAAAATTTATTATGATTACTACTATTACAATTATCTTAGTTATAGATTTATTATTATAATTACTACTATTATTTTAATATTTCATGTGTATGTGTGTGTTTCTTTCTGTATGGTTTTGTATATGGGAGAGTAGGTGCCTAAGGAAGTCAGTGGCATCAGATACCTTGGAGCTGGAGTTACAGATGGAGGGAGGGAAGAAAGAAGGAAGGAAGGAAGGAAGGGGGGAGGGAGGGAAAGTAAAGGAAAGAAATGGAAGAAGGAAGGAAGGGAGGAGTGAAAGAAAGAAGGGAGGGAGGGAAAATAATTCATTTGTATTTAGGACATTAAATCACTTTCTGGAGTTTTACCATTGACATCCTACCAAATCTATCTATATAAATAAAATGATATGTGTTGTTTTTATTGGTTAATGAATAACTCTCTTTGGGTCAATGGTTGAGCAGAGTAAAGCCAGGCAGGAAATCAGAACAGAGATAGAGAGAGTAGACAGAGTTGAAGAGACACCATGTAGCTACCTAAGGATAAAGATGCCAGAAAATTTTACTGGTAGGCCACAGCCTCGTAGTGATACATAGATGAAAAGAAATGTGTTATTAAGAGTTAGCCAGGAATATGCCTAAGCTATTGGCCAAGCAGTGTTGTAATTAATATAATATCTGTGTGATTATTTGAGTTTGAGCAGTCAGGAAATGAAGGAGCAGTCTCTGTTTACAAATGGCATGCCAGTGTGGGGGGCAGCTACACCCACATAACTGAGAAGGAATTCTAGACACAAAAGAAAAGGATTAAGCACAGCTTCTTGGTAGCCACAGTTTTTCAGACAGATTCTGTTTGCTGGCAGCAAGCAAAGGCACGGCTCCTTTAAGAGATGTCTTCCTGATTCAGTGCTAGCAGCAAAAAATCACATGGCTTCTTTAAGATCTGGCTTCCTGGTTTGTGCTGGCAGAGTGAACTCTGGTTCTTTCAGGAGATCCTGCACTTAAAGGGGTCTGTGAACAGCATGTTACAAATTGCTTAATGGCAACACAGATCTGTTGTGTCTCTGGAGTTGGAGCAGTGAGCACAGGCTCACAGAGCTGGTGATAAACATATCTCCACCATGTTGGACTGGGTAGGGCCAAAAAGCAAAGCAGCCTTCGTCTTAGCCGTGCTTCTTAGTATTTTAAGAAGCACTCCTGGTCAGAAAATGATTACAGATATGCAATAAAGACAGATTCAGACAAAAATAAACCTCTGAACAGGTCCCCATGTGTTTAAAAAGTGTATGTAAGATATAGACAGTTATAAAAAGAAGTAAAGCCTTTAAAGAGACAGTAAAAGTAATATAAAAGAGTGCAGACAGTCATAGATCAAAGGAGTAAAGAAAAATAAGCCACATAAAGATGGAATATACTACACAGAGAGTCTGGATTATGTATGTTATTGCGTTTTCTTTGAAATTTTTGACTGCAGAGAAATGTTTGATTCTGGGGGCTGCTAAGGTAAACCAACATATATATTTTAAAGGTATCTTGACTTAAAAATTTAAGTCTAAGGATATGTTACTTTGGAAAAGAGGTTCTGCTTTTGTTTCCACAGAAGATGAGAACCTGTGGATTCCTTTCAGGCTAATGTGGTTTGACGGAACAAGACCCCTGAAAGGTCTCCAAGAACCCCTAAAAATACTTTGCCCAACAAATAGTAGGAAGCAGTTTGGAGAAAACTACACCCAAATTCCCAAAATGAATGTTTATAAATGTTTATTTTCATTTAAAAGGGTTGATTAAAAGTGATTAATGGTTATAGTCAATTTCTCAAAAAACATAGGATACGATACAGAGATGAATACTTTGCATTGGTATGGATCTTGGTCTATCAATACAAATTTAATGTTGATTTTGTTACATTGTGCATATGTATTTCTACTCTGTTTATGGTGTTATGTTTATACAGTTCAATTAAAAATGTAATGTATAATTAAAAATTACAGATTAATAGTCATTTATAATAGTCAAACTTGTAGTCATTTTAGTTAGGTTTTCTAGCTATACAGAGATATTTTTCAGTTACATAGATAATCTTCAACACTCCAAAGACTACAGAATATGGCATTTAAAATGTTTTAAGAACTTAGTACTTTTCTCAACAGTGAGACATGTCTGCTTCTGGCAGCACCAATTATTTCAGAGAGATTGGTGAGCACTGAAGAAACTTGTTATGGAATTTGCCTTCAATGTGACAAGGCTAGCCATTTGGGCAAGAAACTGCTCTTGCCTAGATTGCTTTACTCTATGCTATATTAACTGGGCATGCATGACCCACAGAAAAGTGACTGCTGAACTTTCCAAATGATGGAATGATCCTTCAAGGTTCCTGCTCCATAGAAGAGACTGCCAGACATTCTGCAGGACATAGAAGAAAGCAACTGATGAACTTTGCCAGTACAAGACAGATCTTCAAATTTCCTGCTTCACTGAAAAGTCTGCCAGGTATTATCAGCCTATAGGCTGAAGATGGATGCCCCAATGTTATGGAAAAACTTTGTGTGACTGTCCAGGCAGCAAGGTGTCTCTGTCAATTCTAGAGTTTTAGAAATTGCTTACAATGCACTTCCTGTTTACTTAGGTAATATCATATCCTTTGGGGGTCTTTGGTGGAGTTGAAGACAGATAGTTATAGTTTTCCTTAATTATGATATACGATAAATTAGATATAAAACTTTAGACTCACAAAGATAGGATAGATGATAGAATATTTTCTTTAATTTTGCCAGATATAAATAGACTAAATATTGCAACTGTAATTCTTGCTTGACCTGTTTTGTTATATGTAATATTACTATGTTAAAGTTAAAACCTTTCTTTTTAATTAGACAGAAAAGGGGAGATGATGTGGGATGTCTTTCTGTATATGCGTTGCTTTTATTGGTTAATGAATAAATCTGTTTGGGTCAATGGTTTAGCAGAGTAAATCCAGGTGGGAAATCAGAGCGGGGGGAGGGGGGGCAGAGTCAGAGAGACGCCATGTAGCTGCCTAAGGAGAAAGACACCAGAAAACCTTACTGATAGGTCGTAGCCTCCTGACAATACATAGATTAATAGAAATGGGTTCATTTAAGATGTAAGAGTTAGCCAGGAATATGTCTAAGATATTGGCCAAGTAGTATTGTAATTAATATAGTTTCTGTGTGGTTATTTGGGCCTGACTGGCTGGGAAATGAACATGTGGTCCCCGCCTACACATACAACCACCACCAGCAGCAGCAATTCATGCCAAATCTTTTGCCAAGTCCTGTGTTTCTCTATAAAACAGTCTTAACTGAGTCATAAGTAAAGCCTTATGTCACCCCTCTCCTACCTCCAGCCCTTCAGTAAGAAAAGGCTCCCTTGCATTCCCATTTCTTTCCCCCACCGCCCCATCTAGCCACCATCCTTTCCTTTATGCTATAGTCTTCTCACAGTTCAGCCTTCCACACAGGATGCTGGGCACGTGCAGACACATTCTCATGTACAGAGTCATAAGGCTTGAGGAGGGGAGGGGGATGACACTGTCCACTGATCCCACAAGATCCCACAGACTGGGACAATCAACATTAACTTACTCCTCACAGTCCAAGATCAAGGCACTGGCAGCTACTGAGGGTGGCAGGGGCTTCATTCCCCACAGAGGGCTCGTCTTTCTGCATTCTCACACACTGGAGGACACACTCCCCAGTCTCTTTCTCAAGCGTACACTCAAGAGGGCTCTATTCTCATGACCTTGCCACCCCAGTGGCCCTGCCTCTCCATCATCTTGGGGGTAGGATTTCCATATAGGGATCACAGGGAACGACAAACAGCCCATTTCCCACTTTGGGTCTTCTGCCATTCCTGCACAACTGAGTCCTATTCAGAGTCACAGCTAACACTAAGTGTGGCCTCCTTTAAAGGTAGTAACAACCTAAATGAAATGTCTTTCTAAGCTCTGTGTTCAATCACATGCCACTTTCACTTTACTTGAGGTATTTTCTACCATGTACTAAAGTACAAAGTCTTAAAAGGAAAGACATTCAGCTTACACTTGTACATTGACCTTTCTTTAGTAAAATTATAAGTTTTATTTATTTTGTGTGTCCGTGGAATGTGCACCGCAGCATGTGGAAGTCAAGGGAAACACTATGGGAGTCAGTTTTCCCCTCTTGAAATGAGGGTTCAGGTGATCCAACCCAGGTCATCAAGCTCGGCAGCAAGCACCTTTACCTGCTGGGTCATCTTGTTGGCCCCTAAATTTATCTTTCACCCTTGAAATCCAGCACAGTTTCTGAGTCATGGAAACATGAATGTATATGGTCTGTGGTATTAACAATTCCTGCTTCTAACTAAGTGAAAAACTTTACAAATTGGCTCAAAAAGAGCCATCTACTTTGCTAGGGAAATCAGATCAAGAAGAACAAAAATGGCCCCTATGCCAATACAGCTAATATCTGTCATTTAGTTCCCTCCGACACTTTGACTTTTTAGGCTACGCGCAACTCTGCTAGAAGAAAACTTTTATGCTAAAACTTTATCAAATGACACTGATGCTGACAGTGACAACAAATGCAGAAACCCCAGTACCATCTGGTTCACCTGTTGTTAGGCAAATAACAGAACTGGAAGGGACAGGTAAGGGAAGCAAACCCCAACTTTAAATTCACTCAGCGACAACTGCTAGACGTGTATGCATGCTGACTCTTAGTCACGGTCCACATCTGCGGAGTGATGGAATCTAGGCAGACAGTAGCAATGCCGCCACCACCTGCAGGTCACAAGCTCAAGCATCAGAGAGCCACATAATGGCTGTCTGAAACTCTGCTGGAAGGCAAACTCTTCTAGGGTCGTCCCGACATGAGCACAATCCTGGCTTATAACCCCAGCTGCCGAGCGCTCTCAAGCTCCAAAGTGCGCCACTCTTGTCACTAGTCAAATCCTGCAAAGGGGAACCTGAAATGACCCTATCCTATACTGCTGAATATCTTGCATATCACCTCAGAACCTTCATCTGGTGATGGATCGAGATTAGAGAGCTCTTAAGGTCCAAATGAGGAGCAGAAGGAGGGAGAACATGAGCAAGGAAGTCAGGACCACAAGGGGTGCACCCATCCATTGTGACAGTGGAACTGATCTATTGGGAGCCCACCAAGGCCAGCTGGACTGGGACTGAATAAGCATGGGATGAAACCGGACTCTCTGAACATGGCAGACAATGAAGGCTGATGAGAAGCCAAGGACAATGGCACTAGGTTTCGATCCTAATACATGAACTGGCTTTGTGGGAGCCTAGCCTGTTTGGATGCTCACCTTCCTGGACCTAGATAGAAGTGGGAGGACCTTGGACTTCCCGCAGGGCAGGGAATTTGGACTGCTCTTCAGTGTGGAGAGGGAGGGGGAATGGAGTGGGGGGAGGGGGAGAGGAGTGGGGAGAGGGGGCAATGTGTGGGAGGAGGGGGAGGGAAATGGGAAACGGAAGGAGGTGGAAATTTTAATTAAAAAAGAATAAAATAAAATAAAAAAAAGATAGACAAATCCTGCAAAGGGGACGGCCGCTCCTGTCATCAACATGCCACAGCTTCTGAACAGAAACCACAGCCCAGTCCCTTCTACTCATGAACTCTGACTTAAAGAGCCCTCAGAAATTGAATCCACTGCAAATAAAGATGAAATGCAAAGGGGCTTTGGAGTTCAAAGACAATTGTTTTGCTAGAAAGGTCTCTTTTTTGGGGGGTGGGGAGTGAGGGATCTAGAAGCAGCCAATTTCATTTTCTGATCTAAATCTTTAAGGGCCTTGTAAAGAGAGGGAGCTGTAAGATGTCTGAAAGGAAAGTACACGGAACATAAGCAGCTGTCTGTCCATCTGACAACATGGGATGGGCCAGACAGCATCAGTGCGATGAGCCATTCCGCTGGAACACGGGGCATACCGACAGGAACAGTTTGTAAACCTTATACTCCTAAGTCCTAGCCAACATTAGCAATGACTTTTTCCCAGGGAGCTTCTGATGATTTGAGAGGAATGGCATTTTTATGGTGTGTTTTCATCAAGAAGAGGGAACTAGCACAGGCTATTCCTGTACAGGACTAAAGCTAACCTGGAGAATCAGCTATGACTTCAGATAGGTGTGTCAGGGAGAATGCTCTCAGGAAACACGGGATGGGATTAAATTTACAAAACCTGCATACAGATATGAGGAACTTGAAGCAGAAAGTTTGAGTGGCAGAGGCTTTTAAATTCACGGGAAAGAGACATAAGTGCTCCCTCAAGGTCAAAGACTCAGTTATCACAAATAGAGCGTGGACTTTCTAGTATTTACATAGCCATTTCAAAGAAAATTCCAGAACTGACAGGACTTGCATGCGATAGACTTGGAACCAGCTCCTGCAGGGTGGCTGGTCTGTGTTCCCTGTCTTTAATCTCGTGTGGTGCACAGTTGGGGAAAAGGGTACACATGCTGGCCCCATAGCAGGCGACATTCCTTGCTGGTGGTGGAAATCACAAAAGCATTGCCTACCGTGCTCCAGTACTTTCATGGGAAGCCAGAAGAGGATGAGGGAGTGGACCAAGGCATTGATGCAGTGACCCCAGAAAACCTGCGGGAGACAAACCAGGGGTCAGAGCGTTCAGGACTGGGATCTAGTGTGTAGCTTGTGACAGGTGAGGCATGGGGAAGGCCCCTGGTATGGTGGGGTCCCTTCTGCAAGGGGCACTGTTAGTCTCACATTAAAAAAAAAACTGAGATAAAACAAACAAAAAAACTGTTCCCTCCTGTTTACATGTAGGTGGCAGGACGATCTCCAGATCGTATTACTTCAGGACAACCTGCATGAAGATGACATGCAATCCACCCATATCTGAGAACTGAGCTTCAGTGTGTGAGTGCTCCCCACCGTAAGAGGACACTTCATAGTCACTCAGAAAACGGGGTATAGGTTAAAAGTGGGAAGCAAAAAAAAAAAAAACAAAAACAGAAAAAAAACAAATTCTGTTTATTTTGAAAACATTAAAACCCATATATAAATTCTCATTTTTTCGCCTTAATTTTTTTTTAATTTTCTTAATTAATGCCACACACACTAAAAAAATCCTCTTTGGGGCTGGCAAGATGGCTCAGTGGGTGAAGGTACTTGTCACCAAGTCTGAGGACTTGAGTTCAATCCCCAGGAGTCACGTGGCTGAGGGTTGTCCTCTGACCCTCCACGCATCCACAGTGACATGGCCCACTGCTTCCCAAGATACAAAATAAAAAATGTGAAATTCTCCTTTAATGTTTGCCACATTAAACAAAAGGGCACAGAGTTCTGCTTATCCTTAATGAGAGTGTCATGAGCCTTTTAATGCTTTTAAAAGTTGTTTCTTGAAGCCAGGTTATACATGTGCTGTGTTACCAAGCCCCAGCCTAGCCGAGATGATAATACTTTTAAATCCAGGAGACACATGCTCAGTGGTCTACAGGTCGCTACAGAATATCACGAAGGCGACTGAACCGCAGTTGGGAGTACCAAACGGCACGAGACATCACTTTATGAGACAACCGGATTTGTCCCCAGTTTTATTTACCTGTCGTTTTACCCTGATGACTGGTATCCGATCCAGGCCCCGTGTGTGCTGGGAAGACTGTACCCTTGCTCCTTAAGCTCAGCCCTTATGTTTGCCCATCCTTTACCTGACCTCTCCATTAAAAATGCCAAAAAATCCTACTAGGTGCCTGCACGAGGCCGAGGCTCACCCGGTTCTTCGGCTGGTAGCATGAGTTCATTTTCTGTTTATAGGCCACCCCTAAAGATCCAGACTGTAGATGTAGACAATAGACATGGCTTGAAAGCAAAGCAGTGTGGCAAGGAGACTTCTGTCAGACTCAGTAAGCAGAGGCTGACAGATTAGTCAGGAAGCATGGGAAGCAGCAGAGTCAATAGGATGGCATATGCCCAAGGATAAGGCAGCCGGGACAGCCGATCATCAGTAGCATCTCCTCGGGAACAGCCTGAAGAGGTGGGTGGTCCTCATCCTTGTAGTCCCCTCCCACTCAGCACTAGGGCCATGCTCACCGTCTGCCTTCTCTGCAGAGGAGATCCATGGCTTCCCTTCAGGCAACATTAGCCAATGGTACTGCCACTGTTAGCATGTACGTATGGGCCCACCTTGATATTCCTGGGCCCCTAAAGAATAATGTGTCCAGGTTGAACATCCCTATTCTGAAAGTAGCAAATCCTGACTCCTCTAAAACCCAAAACTTGTTGAGCACTCGTTGACTATTTAGACTTGATTCCGTCTCCAAGACATATTTATACAAGGCAAGGATTCCAAATTCTACCCTTTCCCCGAAAAGGCCTCTGAAATGCACAGCACTTTGAGTTCTGGGCATCCCCAGAAGACAGAAGGACCTTAGTTTGGATGCCCAGCTCATTTGAAAGTCAGAACTGGCCGTGCATGCCTTTAAACCTGGCACTGGGTGGTGCTTGGCAGAGACAGGCAGATGAGAGCTTTCTGGACAGGAGGCCACTCCAAAATACCCAGATCAGTGAGTTTCGGGCTTCATGAAGGATTCCATCTCAAAAAATAGAGTGGAGAATGAGAGACACCCAATGTTCTCTCCTGGCCTCTGCACGCACCTGCATCTGTGTGCCCCTCCCGCCATGTGCAAGCATGCATATATCTCACACACAAAATTAAAACCCGGAATCTAGGTTTGCAGCCAGCCTTAACAAGGGCCACATGAGAACATATGGCGGACTGTAATGGGAAGGGACATGGGATGCTGCTGCCCACAGAATACCAGAGCTGTGGGTAGAAGGCAGGAGACGCTGGCTGGACCTGAGGGAATTGCCTCTGGCTCACAGGACTGGATGTGAAGGGGCTGTGTCAGCGCCCTCTGTAAAGGACCGTTCATCTCATGGGAGGGTACTCAGAGCCTAAGGAGAGGCAGGGCTGTGCCTTTCGTAGGCGAGAGCTGTTTCATCACATCGTTTACCTTAGTGTTGAAGCCTTCTGCGTTCTGGGTGATTTTGTAGAGCTGTGGAAACCTCAGCATGCTCTCCTGAGTACAAGACCTCTCAAAGATTCCCAGAGTGAAGGGCGGCAATGCGGTGAAGATCTGCGTGGAGACAATAAGCCATTAAACACAGCCCTCTGCCTCACACTGTGCCAGTGTTTCAGCTCTGCGAGCGATGACTTAATTTCTAGTCAAGTCCAAACCCGAGGCTCCATGATTCACAACCTGCCTCTCATCCTCCAAATAGAACAAAAGAAATAAAAAATTAAAAAATAACCATTCTTTATTGTTAATCCATGTAAATGAATCCATGGAGTGCTAAGAACATAAATCCCGATGAGCTAAGAACTCAGAGGTGAATGGCTGCCCTCCTATCTAGAACCAGCCGTGATGGTGCTCATGCTACAGTTAGTTCCAGGAAGTGGCGTGTCTTCTGTCAGTGCTGGTTGTACAACTTTTCCTCCTGGGTCTCTCTGCATGGCTTAGGAGGCACTGCTACCTCATTTACTGTGGTCACTTGCTGTGAACAAGATGGGGGCAGACAGTGTGGGCAGCACCGAGAATTCAGACATTGCTTCAGCGAGGAAGAAAGCCCAGAAAGTTTCTGAACCCATTTCTGAGGTAACCTGTGATAACAGGGTGACAGGGATGCAATGGTGTGATGCGTGGGGGCTCAGTGAGGTTGGTCAGCCAAGGATGTTCCTGTGTCATTGTGAAATAAGGACTCAGTGCATCAGAATACGGGGCTTGCAGGGCATGGCACCTACAGGATTTGGCAGGATGATGCTGAGTATGGGGAAGGGTGCTCCTGGTGCCTCCTTTGAGAAGGGTACCCTCTAACACTCTCAAGCATTGACAACGTGTTTTGGGGAAACCTGTAGCATGTGAAGGATATACCTGGCTGGGGACACAGTACAAGGGTGAAAAGAGACCACAGAAACACTCTCTGGGGCACTAATCTTGGGTAGATAGAGTCTCCGAGGTGCCGATTTTCACATGCTCTCCTCAGGCGTCAGAGGGGCCCGTGTTTCTGTTTTGCAAAATAAAGTGAGATGGCGAAGTCGCATTTGGAAGGAGTGAGCTGTCTCCGTCCCGGGCACGTGGGTCACTCTCTCACTTGGTCCATGATTTATCCTCTGTTTTGATGGAATCGATACCCTCAAACCCAGTCAGCTCTGCAGTCATGAAATTGAACAAGCCCCTCTAAGAGAATCTCAAACCTACATCAGTTACCTGGAGGCTGAGAGTCTGACCAATGACACACACCTTCCCCAGGGCTGCTGGGGTCAGACAGGCGAGTCAGGCCAGGGACTCTCCCAAGCACTGGGTTGATGGGAAGCAGCCCTGCCATTTCAACAGGCTACAAGGAGACTAGGAATGACTGCTATAACTTCTCTACAGTGACGGCAGCTGGTGTTTCATGGCGAGCAGAGGGCATGGCCAAGGACTGTCTCAGCAGCTCCGCATGCATTTTGGGTTCATCTTTCACCTCCACTGTTCTGTATCGGTACACGCATCGTACATAGACTCTGCTACTTTTTCCCTTTCTCTCTTGTATTTGAATCTCTCCTCAATACACTTCAAGCCCTCTCTACCCCTCATTACTCATTATTACTGGGGGATAGCCCAGCAAGCTCTGCCACACTTTCATCCTGCTTAGAGCATGCTGCATTCACCTATGTACCCTGCTTGGGGACATTTTTTTTTGTAACAAAATGAAGACATTATACACACTTATCTTCATCATAAATTTTGCTTAACAATACATCACAGAAAGCTCTGCAAGCCTCTTGGATTTAACACAAATGCAGTCTTTTTCATGCTCTTTAGTATTTATACAATAATTCACAGCAGGGATGTGCTGTACTTTTGAGTTATTAATCCATCGGCAGACATTCATCCTTTTCTGGTTACCATGAACATGCGGCAAACATTTATTATATGGTCTCATATACGCTTTGCTTTTATTGCATGGGAGGAAGAGCTGCTGGGTAAGGAAGGAAACATGTAGTTTGAATTTTATAAGATGTTGCCTCTGCCTGCACTCTAAAAAGAGTTCCAGCCTTTTGTAGCCCCCTTTGCAAAGACCAAGGATGGCCTTTCGCCAGCGTTCCGACAGGCAGGGGTTATTCGCTACGTTTATTATTCTCTTGTCTCAAAAAGTCAAGATATTAACTCTTCCTTTAAAATTTTTACACTTCCCTGTCTACCAGTGAGTCTGCACATGCTGACCATCTGGATCTGCCTGCTTGGGCAACCCTCAGTCCCTCCTTGCTCTCCGCCCATGCTCGGCTGAACCCAGGAGCCCTATGGGGTCCCAGTGGGGTCTTCCAGTTGCGTTCCTTGTTTATCAGCTTCTCTTCTTCCCCACATGGTTCTTTTGAAACCTAAAAGTTTTCAAGTTTTAAGTGGTCAAAAAAGAACCTTGGACGGCCCACGTGGGGACAGTTTTCCCACCCTGGAGTTTATGTGTAGTTTTTAGGAGCCTGTGAGGGGAGTCTCATGGTTTTATTTTTCCCATTTAAGTCTTTAATGCATTTAGAACTTATTTTTCTATGAGGAATAAGCAAAGAATTCATTTTTTCCCCAGATAATGAACCAGATGTGAAAACACAATTAATTCACACTTTCCCACATAAGTTGAAAAAAAAAAATCACCATTAGCACTTATTAGACTCTGATGTATTGTTTAGACTCTGGAAGGGGAACCCGGCTGTAGAGTCCCCGAGCCTGTGAGAAACACACAGTTCTTGATGGTCTTTTGGGGCTGGTATGATAATAAAGACTACAGTCTCTTCTGAACGTGTGCTGCGTATCTGTGTTCAAGTCCTCCTTATTTTCATTTATACTTTTTATAGCACCACACAGCTCCTCTTGCACCCCCAGACCTGTTCACATTGTGTAAATATGTACACTAGCTCATGAACTGATGCCTTTGTAATGACCTTGAAGCTATCAGAGTTTGGCCCACGGACATGTCCATAGAATTTTGTGCAGTTGTACCATACGATTTTATTTTCATTTATTTATTTATGGTCTTATTTATGTTCTGTTTAATATATAGTTCAGTTCTGGCCATCTTAAATGTTGGGCTTACAAGAGGCTATATTGGAGTATTACAGCTTTATGATCATTAGATTTATTGCTAACTTTTTGTAATACAAAAAGTCTCAGATGAGTACTAAAGAATAAAGTGTATCTCAGGCTGGTAGCTCACAGTTGTGACTTGGGGGCTTTGGTTTGATTTCACAGAACATGCTCATTTCTACCATGAGAGAGGAACTTATTCCAGTAGAATCCTTTCCCCACACGCAGCTTGACGTGGGCCGTCACATTTGTATTAACCCACGATTCAAAAATCATCTTACTAACTCAATCACAAAACCATATGGGCAAATAAAACTTTTTAATGTTCTTAAAAAATATTTTTAAAGGTAGAATTTATTCTGGACAGGATAAAAAGAATTTAACATTTAGCTCTCAAGTTTGGATTATCAGTATATTATTACAGCTTTAAATATCAGACTTTTAAGTGTGGCAGATACAAAAAGAGTTTTACTTGTCAAATGAACAAAGTTTAGCTGAGTCTCTGTAGCATACAAATTAAATACATTTTAAAAGAATTTGCTATGAATTTATATTATATTAACCATGAGACCCTCAGGACCGAACGAAATGTTTAATCAGGTTGAATCCTGCATATGTTTCTGTTCCCATTTGTGTGACGTGTAAAAGTGTTCAAATGCAGCACACGGACTGTCAAAAACAACAACAAAAGCCCAGTATGTTTTCTGTTTAAGCCCTGGTTTTAAGTCTTTATTTCCTTGTCCTTTCTCAGTGGTCCTGGGGACTGCGCACAGTAGGCATTCACTCTACACTGAACTAGATCCCCAGCCCTGCTTCTGTTTTACTTTACTGTTGAATTCTGAGACACGTCTTACTAAGTGGCCTGGGCCAGCCTTGAATTCACTCCACAGCCCAGGCAGGTGTGAAATTTAACATCCTCCGACCTCAGCCTCTGCAGTAGCCAGGACTGTGGGAGGTGCACTGAGGCCCAGGTGACTTAGTCATGAGGACAGTGGGCCATTTCATAGGGATACCATAAAGTTGCAACTATGTAATTTATAATTTTAAAATATATGAGCAACAGAATCATACTGTGCTACCTGACTGGTCTTGAGGCCAAATAATTCTCCCTGCCTCAGTCTCTCAAGCGGCTGGGACTTGGCCATGGGCTGCTCTGGCCAGCAATGTACAAGTTTGTTTTCTGAAAGGTACTTCTTACTATTTCTGCAGTTTTTAGGAGTCCATTGAAATGGAAAAAGACTGAGATTTAGAATTTAGAAATAGCTCATAGACCTAGAATTCCTGGCTACAAGGACAGAAAAAAAAAAAGTCTTCTGGAATTCTCTCCTATGTCTAGTATTTTTTTGGTTGGTTTCTCCTGGATTTTCTGGATAAACAATTGTAAATGACCGCATTAATGAGAGCATTGTTTCATTTGCAGCAGCATTGGTATAAGCATTGAAGCTGCTCGTGATTTTCCTGGCATTTGCAACCCTTGTCTAACACTCTTGGTGGCTGCTAAGAACTCTAGGGTGAGGCTGACCTCTGTAGCGATAATGGCCTCTCCCCTGGTGATGGCCGGTGCCCCCCACCCCGCAGTGATGGCTGGTCCACCAACGAGGAGTGCTGGGGATGGCAGCGTTTGTAGCTTTGCAAGCCTCTGAAATCTGGCTGACTGGCTTCTGTGTGGCTGCATTTTTATTTTTGGCCAGGTCTTATCTTGGGAACACCAGCTGAACGACTTCAAACGCTTGTGTGACACTTAGTGATGGGACTTCATTTTTATTCA
Source organism: Chionomys nivalis (assembly GCF_950005125.1). NCBI lineage: Eukaryota > Metazoa > Chordata > Mammalia > Rodentia > Cricetidae > Chionomys > Chionomys nivalis. The sequence continues at coordinate 53,295,659 of NC_080097.1, read as the reverse complement.
TTTTAGTGACATAGTTAGGCTGATCTTTTAATTTGAAACTCTTGAATTCATGACATCAGCCTTGCTTTGTCAAATACTTTACTTCTTGTTTGTTTGTTTGTTTGTTTGTTTTTTGAGACAGGGTTTCTCTGTAGCTTTGAAGCCTGTCCTGAACTAGCTCCTGTAGACCAGGCTGGCCTCGAACTCACAGGGATCTGCCTGCTTCTGCTTCAAGAGGTGGGGCCTAGTGTCAGGGAACCAGGTGAGGGGTTCATCGGGGCTGAACAGATACAGGCTGGCCAATGTGGGACCTTCAGCTTCCTAGACTGTGACCAGCTAAGCCTGTTTTCTATATAGAGAATTCAGCCTCAGATACTAGGCCATGATACTCACAAATGAATGAAAATCCCTTCATGTTCTCAAAAGGTTTCAAGCTTCTAGTGGAAGAGACTGCAGGACTGCTGGTCTGGTGCAAGTAGAAAGACCTTTCTCACCAGCACCTCCAGTCCCCCAAGCACCCCCAGCTCCCCATGCACCCCCCAGCTCCCCATGCACCCCCCAGCACCCCCAGCTCCCCATGCACCTCCAGCCTCCCAGCCCCCCAAGCACTCCCAGCACCCCCAGCACCCCAGGCACCCCCAGTACCCCCGGCACCCCCAGCTCCCCAACCCCCCAAGCACCCCCAGTACCCCCAGCACCCCCAGGCACCCCTAGTACCCCTGGCACCCCCAGCTCCCCATGCACCTCCAGCCTCCTAGCCCCCCAAGCACTCCCAGCACCCCCAGCACCCCAGGCACCCCCAGCTCCCCAACCCCCAAGCACTCCCAGCACCCCCAGCACCCCTAGCCCCCCAAGCACAGCCAAGCACTTCTATCGTGCTCCAGCACCTACTTTAATACCTATTCTAGGACTCTGGTAACCTAGGGTCGGTTCACCTCAGAACTGATTTATCTGCTACAGAGTCTTCTTCTCTATTGGTTGGTGGGCACTGTGTACACAAAACATGTTCCCTACCCTACACATTAGAGGTCAGGTGATTCCTAACCTTCCACAGGCATGGCACTTCCTGGGAGCAATCGTTTAAGAAGATGCACATCTCGGAGGCACTCTCTACTGAGTGACTGAGGGCTCAGGAATCTGTGTTTTTAAAAACAAATCCTGTGAGTGGACTATGGGCCTTGTTTTGATCAACACTGTCCTTCAGCCTCCTTCAGCCTCTTTCTGCCCATGGGGCTCAGGCATCCTCTAAAATTTCTTAGGTTTAATTTGAATTTTCTGAAACCATCTAGAGCTAAGAAAACCATAACCTGAGCATGAAAACAGGTTAAACTGTACTCATTCCACAGAGTGACATGCATCCTAGGCTGTCCTTATACTGAAGCCTATCCTCCAAGGGATCAGCTTCATGTCTGAGCTAGCTGTATGGCATGGGTTTCTATGTGGCTTCTCTAACTATCTCTACTTTCTATCTGCTATCTATCTTCTATCTATCTATCTATCTATCTATCTATCTATCTATCTATCTATCTATCTATCATCTATCTACCATCTATCCCTCTATCTATCCATCTATCATCTATTTAACATCTATCTATCTACTATCTATCTCCTATCTATTATCTATCTATCTATCTATCTATCTATCTATCTATCTATCTATCTATCATCTATCTACCATCTATCCCTATATCTATCTATCTATCTATCTATCTATCTATCTATCTATCTATCTATCTGTCATCTATCTACCATCTATCTGTCATCTGTCTATCTCCTATCTATCTATCTATCTATCTATCTATCTATCTATCTATCTATCATCTGTCCATCCATCTATCATCTGTCTAGTTTCTAGCCATCTATAGTCTCTCATCAGTACACAGAAGTGAGGCCCTTGAGCCATGGTTGTGGGGGTGGTGGTTTGAGGAGAGCTTTAACACATTAAATTAGCCCTTCTCTCTCTCCGGCTGACTTTTTAGTAGATCTACACAGCATGTAGTACAGGTTGCAGCAGGTAACACGGTCCACTACCTGACCATCACAGCTCACCTCAAGCAGAATCCAGCCTAGCCTGGCCAGTGCCTGAGCCCACACACTTGATCCTTCTCACCGCTAAGTCCACAGGTCCAGATCACACTGTGTATTCAGCATTTTACAGCTACTGAGAAAAGTGGGCTAGAGGATGTGGCTAAACAGCCACCAATGCACACAGTACCACGAGCTGTTTTAGCCATGGCCCCTCCACCCCCGACTCCATCTACACCTCCCTGGGGCAGCTACTTCAGAGGTGAAATTCCATGAAGTGCAAGAAGCCAGGATTGGTGTACCAAGCAGTAGGAGAGAACAAAGCAGTTCAAGAGATGAGCCACTACAGTGACCCATAGATGGGGCACCATGGCATTTAGCCACATCTTTCCCTTAGTTCTTTCTGCCAGAGAAACAAAAACCAAGAAAACTAGGCATTTTAGCTTATACTTTATAGTTAATTTTGGCTTTTGTATTTATCCATCAAGTAATGAAAAAGTAAAACAACCCAAACCCAAACAAACAACAACAAAACTCAAAGACACTGCTGAGTGTTCTTAAAGGAGCTAGAAGTCAGAAGTCAAAGGTATTTCTTCCAAGAAGGGCAGAAAGCTCACTAGGTCATATGCGTACGTCCTTTGCCCATATCTACGCGGGACAGAAATTTTTACTTGAAAATGTTGCAGCAGCATTTAGCAAGGGGGTAGCCAGGGGTCTATTACCAAGATATATGGGTTAATAATTTCACGGGGCTCCTCAAGAATGATCTGCTATGATTGAAACCATGTGTGGAGAGTTTGGGCTTCTGCAGGATGTGTCGCAGCGACAAAGGCTCTAAAGATCTATTTGCGCTGCCTGCTAAGTACACAGATGATTGGCTTAGATACACTTCCCAGACATAAACAGTGAAGGAATGCCCTGAAGTTCTGCATGCTATCAGACAGAAAGGGGGGGGGAATGCTTACCACATTGTACAAGCCGATGCACCAGCGCTCAAATAAAATCTGCCCAGAAAATCCATTAACAAAGGCGAACCAAAGCTGCAAGAGAACAAAGTTCGTCAAGTTTTATATCAATATTGACCTAAATGTTTCCACTCACTGGAAAAGTAGCCAGGAATGCAGACCACCAGCTGGACACAGCTGTCAGGAGAGACTGTGTGCCAGGACTGTGGCAATTATCCTTTCAAGGATTATAAATTCCCAATATCATAAATATCAATATCTTAAAGAATATATTAAGGATGCACTGACTTTGAGGGGTCATATATGCCATGTTCACAGGGAAAAGAATTTATACCAAATACAAATTTATACCAGAAAGTCAACTCTCTGGTTGACTGAAAGAGTCTGAACTTCATGCATTTCCCCCTATAAAACTGATTTGATAAATATGATTTCTCTTTGTAGGACTTTATCAAATAGCTAAAGATCATAACTAATTAAAAACCAAGAAACACTTCTGTTGGTAATATATGCTTTTAGTTGACACAATAGTAACTTCTGTGATTGGCTGTCCTCTACCTCAGCAAAGGCCAACACGGCATAAGAAGGAGCAAACACACTTAAATCATCTTTTATGATAACCTGTGGGTATTAGTGAATAAAATGCTGGATTATCGTTCATGAGTAGTTATGGAGCAAAGTACTATACATTAGACAGCAGATTAGTATCTGAAATATACAAAGCTCTGGAAAAACTAAACACTAAATAAACAAACACTTCAATCAGTGAATGAGAAAATGAGTTAATTGGTCAGATTGGTCTCAGAAGATGATGTAAAATGGCCAGTAAACACATGAGAAAAGTCAGCAACCTTAGCCATCAGGGATATGTGGATTAAACTACAATCTCAATCAGAATGATGGTATCGAGAGAACAAATGGCAACTGTGGTGGCTGGAATGAGAACATTCCCCCAGAGGCTCACAGATTTGAGTGCCTAGTCAACAGGGAGTGGCACTATTTAGAAGGATTTGGAGGTGTGACCTTGTTGAGGAAGTGTATCACTGGGAGCAGGCTTTGGGATTTCAAAGGTTCAAGCCAGGTTAGGTGGGTCTCACTTTCTGCCTGCTACCTGCCCATCTGGGTGTAGAGCTCTCAGTTCCTCCAGCACCACATCTGGCTGCATGCTGCCATGCTTCCCACAATGATGACAATGGACTGAACCTCTGAAACTGTAAGACAGCCCCAATTCAATGCTTTCTTTTATGAGTTGCTGTGGTTATGGTGTCTCTTCACAGCAACAGAACACCGACTAAGACAGCAATCAAAGCTGTTGAGGACCAGTCCTCTAAGAGAAAACTCATGACACACAGAGACTCCTTGTGGTTCCACAGGAGACCTCTCCCAAGAGAGTGGTTTGAAAGAAAACTGCCCCAAAGGGAGAGGCACTAATAGGAGGAATGCCCTTGTTGAGGAAGTGTGCCACTGTAGAGGGGGGCTTTGAGGTCTTTTTGGGTCACATGCCCCTCAGTGTGACTTTCAGTTGTTAAAACTGTAAGCAAGTTTCTTCAATTAAATGTTTTAATTTGAAGAGTTGCTGTGGTATTTCTTCACAGCAATAAAAAACTAAGACAGAGGTTGGTACCAGTGACTGGATGTTGCTGTGATAGGCTGGACTATCTGTTGTTTGGAGAAATTTGTATTTTGGTACTTTGGGCTGTGAAAGTGGTGGGATGCTTTAAACACCCCTTAATGGGTCATACTGGTAGGAGCATGAATATACTGCCTAGAGGTCATTTTGGTGAAGAATGTGACTGTCTTTTGTCCTTGTCTAAAGAACTTGCCTCAGGATAAAGTGAAGAGTTTTGGATTCGTTCCATTGGCAGGGAAGAAATCTTAAAATGGCCTAGTACAGACTCTGTCATGTAGGCATAGCAGTGAGGGCCTTACTGGCTGAACTATCTTTCTGACCCATAAAAAAAGTAAAGTATATTAAAATAACAAAAAATTAGAAAAATATTCAATGATACAGTAGAAGAAAATTTTCTAAAACCTCATTATGCAAATGGAGGATGAATCCATTGACTTAGGAAAGAGGAGATAGAAATAGAGCAGTCAGCACTCACACAGATGCTGACACAGGAGATAACGTGTTTATTATTTATTGATTGCTGGGGCTGGGGCACTTCTAATCCACAACCACATGCATGCTAAGAACATGCTCTTTAACTAGATCTCTCCCCTCAGCCTGAATTTTGAAATCTTATAAAATTAATGGACTCTATTTAATGACAAGAGGCCATTAACCTGCAAAGGGACACGCTGAAGCTGGCTTTCTACTTCTCCCCAGAGTGACATAGGAACAGAGGCAGGCAGCTAACGTTTAGAAGGCTCAGTGAAATAGTGTGACCAGAACTTTAGCAAGTCACAAAAACTTAAAAAAAAAAAAAGAATCCAGCCCTGACAACATAAAGGGATGAAGGAAGTAATACCATCTGTCTGTTACATTGGTTAAAATTCAGATTGCCCAGCAGATAAAAACAAAATTTAAAACATGTATTCTAACCAAGAGAGACATTTTTAAAAGCATGGGAAAAAATACTTAGGATGAAGTCAAGCTCCTAACTCTGTCTCACAAGCTAGCAGAACCAGAGCATACCATCCTGCTGCTTCTTTCCCTTCCCTTCTCCTCTTCCCTTCTTTTCTCCAGTCCCTCCCTCTCTCTTTTCCTTTCCTTTCTTTTCTTTCTTCCTTCTTTCTTCTCTTTCTTTCTCCTTCCTTCCTTCTTTCCTTTTTTCCTTCCTTTCTTCTTTCCTTCCTACCTACCTACCTTCCTTCCTTCCTTTCCTTTCTTCTTTCTTAATTCCTTCCTTACTACCTTCTTTCCTTCCTTGATTCCTTCCTTTCTTCCTTCGTTCCTTCCTATCTACCTACCTACCTTCCTTCCTTTCTTTTTTCTTAATTACTTCCTTCTTTCCTTCCTTTCTTCTTTTGTTCTGATCTATCTATCTATCTATCTATCTATCTATCTATCTATCTATCTATCTATCTATCTATCTATCTATTTTCCTCCTCCCTCCCTCCCTCCCTCCCTCCCTCCCTCCCTCCTTCCCTCCCTCCCTCCCTCTCTTCCTTCCTTCCTGGAAGCAGCAAGCAGAGCCCCAGTAGCCCACTGCACTGTCTGCCTCTTTGCTCTGTAATTGTGGTGCCAGGAATGAACCCAGAGACCAGGTTATGCCAGGTCAAACACTTCACCACTCAGCTACATTTGAGGCCCCCAGAAATTTCATTTTTAATTAAATATCACCCACAGTTTTACAACTTTAGTTATGTGGTACTCAACACAAAAAATTTTTTGCTTTAACATTATTTGAAAAATAGGAACTGCAGACACAGTGATGGCTGTAGAGGACTCATCTGTTTAACAGGCACAATAACCCATCTAGAAGAATGCTATAACTCCATATGCATTGACTGTCATAAAGCAAGCTCCTAGACACATCATGAAAAGAAAAATCAAGGAGCAAAACAAGAATGTCTCTTGAAATTCTTGCACTTCAGAGACTGAGGCAAGAGGATCTTGAACTTGGTGTCAGTCTAGACTCCATAGCAAGACTCTTTGTCTCAAAATAGCGAAACCAACTGGCATAAAAACAGACAAACAAAAATCCTTCAAAACAACAACAAAATCAAGACTAAACCTAAAATCCCCTGAATCCAACAAAACTGACATTGAAAAGTCACGATTGTTAAAAGGAAGAGCAAACTCAAGTACCCATGACATGTTGCGCTGGGACATACCATGGACCTGAATGGCCATTATTGCTCGATGGTTCTTTCTGAATGACTAAGGGGAGACTCACACGTGCCCTTCCAGTGAGACTCACTCACACGTGCCCTTCCAGTGAGACTCACACGTGCCCTTCCAGTGAGACTCACACGTGCCCTTCCAGTGAGACTCACACGTGCCCTTCCAGTGAGACTCACAAGTGCCCTTCCAGTGCTTTGAGCTTTCAAAACATCTTCGCTTTATTTACATAACTGAGGCAGTTTTCAGCTACAGACCAGTAGCCAAGGAGGAGACATTTCACACTGTGTGGAGATCCTTTCCACAGTCACTGCCTGAGGGAGGGTGCTAATTGTCATGGAGTCTGTTGAACCCCCTACACAGCCCAAGTGGGCCCGACAATGACCTGACTTGACCCTCAACTGTCAGTAACACACTGGGGAAAATGCTGCCTATGGGCTAGCCTGGAGCATCACGCTGTGACCACGGCAGATTCCTGAGGGACCAGCATAGCGCTGGAAGTAAGTTAGGCAACTTCACAAATGTGAGCCTACACACAATCATATATATATTCCTAAAATAAATCACTGAAAGTTTACTTCAAAGAGCAAGTACAAACTTTGTGACCATGATACCCACACTGGTGAAAATTTCTAATAAGAAGGAAGGCAAAAAAATCTTAGTAGAGCTCTTGTCTCCTCTGAATTGACTCGGGGACAGTGATGGCGCTCTTCCTACCAATCACCTCTGGAGGGCCACTTCAGAGCGAGGACTTTGATCACCCACCCCAACCCTGCTCCCCTTCCCCCCACAAGCAGCAGCAGCTGTTCCCACAGCACAGCTCAGCTGGCACAGGCCTGCTTCCTCACAGTCTGGCTGGGCTGGCGCACATTTTTATCATTTGCAGGTGCTGCCGGGGTTTGGAGTGTAAACAAACTCATTTTAACATTTTCATCTGCAATCACCAGTCACTGGATGATTAGACGCCCTTATTTGATCAGAACTCTTTTAGTGGGGGGGCAGGGTAGAGGAAAATGAAACCCAAAACACACAGAACAAGCTCCTCCCCCAAACCCATTCTATAATTTCACAACCCATGAGCTGTTTGTCCCCCTCACCCCCCATAAAAATTCAAACTTGATTTCATTTTAGAAAGGTTTCCACAGGTAAAGGGAAAGTACGAAAGTGTACCGTACTTTCAAACATTTATAGCAACGGACTTAGTTTTTATTTTGTTTACTTGTGAGGCAGGTACACGATGCCTCTCTGACACACTATAAAATCAGGCTTTCACACCCCTTAGTCATATACAAATGTTAATTCATACGTAAAAGACAGCACCACCCAATTCCTGAACACTAAGGTCATTCTGGATGGGCCACTGGCTCTCAGGTTCGGAGACCAAACACCGCCCTCAATGCCAACAGATGGCCTGTGCCCTCAACTGGCAGCTCCTGGAGGGCGGCGGGCTTGTGGCCGCTGTGTTCTACTCCTGTGGATTAATGGGAGAAAAGATTCCTCTGCCTTAGTTTTCTTATTAATCAGGAATGCTCTTAAACGAACCTAGCCAGAGCCTAGACTGCGCAGCCTCAGACTCGGCGGGATGGTGGGAGGCGAGCCAAGCGCTGCCGCGTGCCAAGCTCCTGGGGTTTGGGTCCTCAAACGTTGGGCTGTTATGAGCAAACCGACCCAAACTTATTAAACGGCTTTTCCTTCTTGGAGAAAGATCCTTCTTTGCTTTAACTGCTGCTGGACTGAAAAGAGCAGGAACCTTGCTGGTTAATGGTACGGGTTCCCGTCTGGAGGAGCGGCTGCCATTGTTCAACCTCGGAGGAGCACTGCTCCTCCCTGTCACTGCTCCCGCTGACAGCCATCGTGTTTAATAAATAATTGTTGGTCTGGGGAAAGGATGGCTTGTCCTTCCAGGTGCCTGGAAGAATAAGGGAGGGGAAAGTGCCTTACAGAGAATGATGGAATAAATTAGCCATCTGATTTCATCCTGAAGGGAAACTGTACCATGATCTAAGAGTTTGCACATCAGGTCTGAGACAATGAACTGGGATTAAAGACATTTGTTTTAATGACAAATTGCTGCTTTCCTCTTTCTCCCACTTAACCTGACCATCTGAATCAAAAAAAAACAAAACAACAACAACAACAAAACCAAAAACCTAAATATGTCTTTTGCCTAAAATTCTATTTCTGGAAATCAATTTCCCATTATTAATAAAAGCCCCGGTCTATAAAATCATTGCCTTATTTTACAACGTTGTTGGCAAAGGGTAAGGGGCTGAGACGCTTTCTAAACAAATTTTTGCTATTGTATATGATCAATATGTTATTGAGTATGTGTGAGGTCAAAGAACAATGCTGGAGAATGCATTTTTACTTTATGGTTGATGTGTGTTCAGGCAATTGTTGCTGGTCATCAGGCTTCCTCAGCAAGTGCTGTACCATCATCCCTGTGGCCCAGACACTAAAGTTCATCAGTAGAGATCACGGGACTGCAGCACTTAAAAAACATGCATAGGAAATCAAGGGGAAAACAAAATCAAAGGTGTAATAGAGAGGAAGGGGTGTGAGACACAACAGCAAGGGAGGTGACAGGCTTTAGAAACTTCCCCTCAGTGATCTTTTGTCTGATAAGTTATATGACCGAGAAGCCAAAATGAAGCAGAGACTCAAAAAGATGATGTGATAGCCAGGCACGGCCCCATTTGAACTCTTGGGAGAGTTTCCCCTGTTCAGTCAATATTAGATGGGTAAAAACCAGAAGCAAAAACTGCAGACTTATAAAGCAAACAATAAAAGGAGAATGGTGTGCATGGGATCTAGGCCTTGTAAGAGCGTATAAAGAGGCACATCCATATACATTTATTTGAACCCAAGAGAGAGCACTAAAGGCCGGTCCCACCGTGTCTGTGGATGGCTGAGCAGAAGCAGAGGCAGATGGGAGGAATATCGTCGGCTGTATGCATCACCGTTATCATCACAGCACATAGATGAAAATGACATAGAACTCAGTCTTCCGTGTACCAACTACACTCGTGTTTCTCTTAGCATGTCACACTCTTTAATCTTTGCTGCATTTTCGGACTGCGCCATATGACCAAAGGTTGTATGGGTTTGATTCATGATAGCATCCTGCAGACCTGGCCCAGGGCTGGGAATACAGTAGCAATGGATGCTCACAGAGTATTAACACTTCAAGAGGAAGCTTAGTGAGCACGTGATTTGTTCACCTTAACTCAGCTGTTTTCTGAGAATGGACCCTTACTCTCACAATGGATCACTCTCTTCACTTTCCAAAGAAATATGAGGATGCTAAGGAGTCCAAGGCCTTGCTACACCCCCAGTGGATTAGCTCACTTGAACCTCATCCCCACCTTCACAGCTATAATTTCATTTCATGGTGAGGAAATCGGAACACAGAGAAGAGAAAGGCACAAGGTCCACACTACACCAATGCCTAAAGACTACAGCTACTCATGGCAAATAGTGCATATTGAATAAGCTATTTTCAAAACATTTAAATGGAGGCAATTCAATATCAAATCCGTATCTATAACTAATTTGCTCCTGATATTTTAAGAATGTAATATCAACCAAACACTTTCCAAATGGAAAACTCATTGAGAAAATAACCCAGATTTTTCTCAAATTTCAAGTTAAAGATGCAGAGGTTCTTCGGGCCTTGGGAAGCAGGTTACAAAAGTCTTCCTCACCAGTCCAGTTTGAAGTAGTTCCCAGTGATATTCTGAGCCAATATATTGCTAACACAGCTGAGACTGACCCAGCAGACAACAAAAAGCAAACTTCAAAAGTAATATTTATTATCCAAATTCCTTAAATAAAAACATGCAAGTAAATGCTCTTGGACTAAACAATCGATGTTGTTGAAAAGGACCAGAGTCTGAAAAAGCATAAAATAAAATGGAAATTATCACATCAAATGAATATAGCATAAGATGTGTGAGTATACATTTTATTACTTTTTTTTTCTTTTCCATTCAAATTTCAGATGACCCAACAAGTTGAATGTTATGGCCCAAAGCCACAAAGTTGGTAAAGGGAAGTCTGGTAAACATTTTTAAAAGTGTCTTTAATTACTAATTTTTCAGTGCTATGAAATGCCTCTGTTTCTACATAATTACATGGTTATACTGTTAAACTATAGAATATCAGGTAAATATAAAGTCGTGTTTTCTCCCCATAAAAGACCATAATTCTGACCAGATGGGGTATGCACAATTAAATTGATTTTTAATAAGGAACTCTTGGCACAATCGAATGTAATCGCTCTAAATTGTATCAAGGACTATGTCGATTTTTTTTTTTTTTTAAATAGTTCAAGGCTTTAGCTCCTCAGTCCAAATCCCGTGTTGGCATGCTATGGGACCGAACGGCTCTGGAGACCCATAAGGAAGTAATGAGCCTTTCATCTGGAGGTCACCGGCTAGAATCTGCTATCCTTCATTAATGACGCAGCTGCCTTCAACCTCCTGATGCTGGAACAGTGGCGGGGGTTTGCTATGCAAGGGGTAGCAGAAATACGTGTAAGATCATTTCATTTATGGGCAGGACCTATGGTAAGTATTTGAGAACATGAGTTTTATAACCAATAAAACAATGCTCTTAACTCATTGACAGTAAGATTTAGTGCCTGGCTCTGCAGACCAGGAGGGTCAGAGAGGACTCTACTGCGTCTCCATCAGTTGCTTCAAGCTGCTTTCTGGGTGAGCTGTGGGCTTTGTGTTTTATTCTGGGAAGTGGAGGGAGAGGTCACTGCCGACTCTCTCCGAGGAGCACTATAAGAGAAGATTTCTAGTTTCTTTCTTTTTTTTTTTTTTGCATGAATATGTATAAGAGAGAGAGAGAGAGAGAGAGAGAGAGAGAGAGAGCTCAAGTATACAGAAGTTAGGAAAACCTCTGTATCATCATTTGAGGATGGGTATCATCCTCAGAAACTCTGTCTATCTCCTTTTGAGGCAGAGTCCCATTAACTGTGCTTGGCCTGCTGGCCATCACACCTCTAGCCTTGCCTCCCAAGTGTTGATTACAAGCTCATACCATCAGGCTTTCATTTGTGGATTCTGGGGACCTAGCTCAAGGACTTGTGTTTGCAAGGCAAATGATTCTCTGATCCATCCTATCTGTTTTAAAAAACACTCCATAATCAAGCTGTCTGCGTACACTTTGTTTCAATTCACGCTTCATGCTGCCAGCAGAGGCTACCTCCATGCTGAAACAATTCAGTCTGGTTGGGAACTGGAAAAGTCTTTTGGGGACATCATAGAGGGAGGGTGGTCATCTCCTTGGAGGAGTCAGCACAGCATCGCCAAAGGGGGGGTAGGCCCCCAGAAGATGGGGGCCTGGAAATAGAGGGAGCAATTTGTAGGGGTGTACGGGGTGTGGATTGGGGGGTGACGAATGAAGAGGGAGGACCTTCAACTAGCAGGTTCTTCCCAACAGCTGCACACATGTCCTCTAATAGAGACTTTATGATCCATGTACCTGGACATTTGAAAAACTACCTCAATATAGTCATGCTTTCCTGTGGAAAAATATATGTAACAAATTTACTGTTTTGAGCTATTTTTTAGCTTTCAGTTGCGTAGCATTAACTATGCTGACAGGGTTAGCAAACACCAACAGCCTCCACCTCCTAAACCTTTGTACGTCTTGACATCAAGAGTCTGTTCCCTGTAAGTCACTCTCCTGTGACCTCACTGGGTGTCTCTGGGGCCATTTCATGTTCTGTCTAGAGGAACTTGGCTGCTCCCATTATCTCAGTAATAAGGCACTTGTCTTCTTTATCAATCTTACAAGGTTTGGTTTTTTCATTCTTTTTTAAAGTTAAAATGCCAAGGTGGGTTCATCCACATATGAATACTTGGGTTGTTCTCTACTTGGGGCCCTGGACACCAATGCAAAGCATCTGTTTGGGTCCTTGATATTCTGATCTTGAGGTAGAGAGGAACCACTGAAGCCAGGGAAATCTGACTAACACAAAGGACCCACTAAAGCAGTGGTGCTCAGCCTTCCTAACACTGTAACCCTTTAATACAGCTTCTCATGTTGTGGTGACCTCAACCTTAAAAGTATGTTCATTGCTACTTCACAACTGTAGTTTTGCTTCTGTTATGAATCTTAATGTAAACATTTGTGTTTCTGATGATCTTAGGTGACCTCTGTGAAAGGGTCATTCATCTCCTGAAGGGGTCGTGACCCACAGGTCGAGAACCACTGCATGGAGCCATCTTCCACAGTAGCTGTTTCCCGCTGCCATCCCAGCAGCAGGATGAGTTCTCTTCATCCTCAGCAACACTATTTCCTGTCCTTTTATTTCCTGCCATGCTTTTCCAGTATCCACTCTAACAGGCATGCTGTGACATCATCGTGACACCAATGCTCAGTGATGTTGGAAACAATTTCATATAGGAATTGGTCACTTCCACATCTTTGTCTATTCAAAGGTTTTTTACTTTTTAAAATAAAAATCTAGTTTTTGTTATTATATTAGTTCTTTCTATATTTAGAATATTAATTCCTTATCCTGTTTTGCAAATATTTTTCTGTTGCATTTCTTGCTTTTCACTGTTGATAATATCCTTTATACAAAACACACGCAATTCTTTTAAATTCCCAGTCCTCTTTTCCTTCTCTTGCATGTACTTTTGGTGTCGTATCTCAGAAATCTCAGGAAAATCAAATAGTATGAGACTGCTTCCTCTTGTTCAGAGTCAGTTCCTGACTTTCCCAGTTGAGCAGTCTTGGCACTCCTACTGACGGTCACTGCAGGGGTTTGTGTCCAGCCCTTTTCCCACCTCCATGGCTCCCACTTCTGTCTTTTCCCAGAGTTACATTGCTGTGGGACAATAGTCTGTATCCTGTCACTTGTATTTTAAATAAAATTTGATTGGCCAGTAGCCAGGCAGGAAGTATAGGTGGGGCAACCAGAGAGGAAGTAGAAGTGGGACAAAAGGAATTCTGGGAAGAGGGAAATTTCAGTCTGCACTTGTCACCCAGACACAGAGGAAGTCAGAGGAAGACTAAGCAAGCAAGATGTGACTGCCTTGCTGAAAAAGGCACCAAGTCATGTGGCTAACACAGACAAGAGTCATGGGTTAATATAAGTTATAAGAGTTAATAAGAAGCCTGAGCTAATAGGCCAATCAGTTTATAATTAATGTAGACCTCTGTGTATTTCTTTGGGACTTAATGACTGTGGGAACTGGGCAGGACAGAAACCTCAGTTAACACTACACTTTTGTGAATACTGCTTCCTGGGCCCCTAAACTTTGCTCTTCCCTGTCACGATTGTTCTGGATAGTGGGGAGTCTATCTGCATGCCATAGGGAAACCTTTCCGTTTCTCTTTGTTCTTTTCTTTTCTTTTCTTTCTTTCTTTCTTTCTTTCTTTCTTTCTTTCTTTCTTTCTTTCTTTCTTTCTTTTTGCTTTGTTTCATTTTGAGACAGTCTTAACTAAGTATCTCAGGCTGGCCTTGAACTTAAAATTATTCTCCTGCTTCAGCCTCCAGAGTACTGGAAGTACAGGTAGGTGTGACCTAGTCCAGCTTAAGTTTTTCTCTTTCTGACTTTCAAAATTAGGACACCACTCCCTCTCCTCCATCCTGTCCTCTTCCTGTACCACACAGCACATCACTCTCCTCCGTCCTGTGCTCTTCCTGTACCACACAGTACATCACTCTCCTCCTCCGTCCTGTGCTCTTCCTGTACCACACAGTACATCACTCTCCTCCTCCGTCCTGTGCTCTTCCTGTACCACACAGCACATCACTCTCCTCCTCCATCCTGTGTTCTTCCTGTACCACACAGCACATCACTCTCCTCCGTCCTGTGCTCTTCCTGTACCACACAGCACATCACTCTCCTCCTCCGTCCTGTGCTCTTCCTGTACCACACAGCACATCACTCTCCTCCTCCATCCTGTGTTCTTCCTGTACCACACAGCACATCACTCTCCTCCTCCATCCTGTCCTCTTCCTGTACCACACAGTACATCACTCTCCTCCTCCATCCTGTGCTCTTCCTGTACCACACAGCACATCACTCTCCTCCTCCATCCTGTGTTCTTCCTGTACCACACAGTACATCACTCTCCTCCGTCCTGTGCTCTTCCTGTACCACACAGCACATCACTCTCCTCCTCCATCCTGTCCTCTTCCTGTACCACACAGTACATCACTCTCCTCCTCCATCCTGTGCTCTTCCTGTACCACACAGCACATCACTCTCCTCCTCCATCCTGTGTTCTTCCTGTACCACACAGTACATCACTCTCCTCCTCCATCCTGTGCTCTTCCTGTACCACACAGCACATCACTTTCCTCCTCCATCCTGTGTTCTTCCTGTACCACACAGTACATCACTCTCCTCCTCCGTCCTGTGCTCTTTCTGTACCACACAGTACATCACTCTCCTCCTCTATCCTGTGTTCTTTCTGTACCACACAGTATATGACTCTCCTCCTGATCCTGCACTATTCCTGGAACACATAGATTGCAGCTCCAGCCTGACAATCTCTTATTCTAAATACTAGGGGCCAAATGGTTTTAGGTTTCAGACGTATATGCTTTGAACTTTGAGAAATTTCCATTTATATAAAAAATTGTCTAGGGGGGTGGAACCCATGTCTCACTAAAAGGTCAACTTATGTCTTGGTTTAGGCTTTCTACTGCTGTGATGAAACACCTTGGTCAAAGCAAGTTGGGTAGGGAAGAGTTTATTCCCCTTATGCAGCCACATCACCGCACACCATCAAAGCAAGTCTGGACAGGAACTCAAGCAGGGCATGAACCTGGAAGGAGGAGCTGATGCAGAAGCCATGAAGGGTTGCATTGCTCTCCACATTTTTATCTTCCAAACTCCCACACAACAGCCCACTGAGCTCTCAATGGGTTGTTTTAGCCCAAAGTTCCAATGCCCTTCCACAATCTTTCCCCAAACAAGACAGTCATATCTGTCACAGCAATACCCCACTCCTGGTACCAGTTTGTATTGTACCAACTCATGTAAGTAGTGCAGGGTACAAAAATCTAGGAAGGTTCTAGAAAAGCTGAAGGAAGACAGAATACATAAAATAGAAAGGAATAGTTTACACAAAAGCAAGATGGACCCAGCAACATCTGCTTAGGCAGCTGAGGCAGGAGGATCACATTATTGAAAAAGAAAAAAGAACAAAAATTATAGGTTAGAAAAAAAAACAAGTCTATAGGTTAAAAAGGCAGAGCAAGAAAAAGAAAACAACTTTGTAAACGTCAGAACACTAAACATAAACAGAAAAGAGAAAAAAATCAGGGTATAAATAAAGGGGAGAAATTCAAAGTTACAGTGAGCATCTTGCTCCAGCCAACCAAAAGAAAGCTAAAGGATACACAAAGTTCTGAAAGAAAAGAATGTCAACCTAAACATTTGCAACCAACCAATTTAACAGCCAAATGTAATCCTAGAATACAGATGCATAGAAACATCACGGCACACTTCTTACAAACCTACTGATATGTGGGCTTCACAGACACAAGTCAGGAAACAGAAGAAAGAAAGGATCCAAGAGCCGTTATGGCCTTGAAAAACACCAAAGAAGCAGAATCCAGCACCAAAGAGAGGCCTACAGAGCAAGCAGTGTGTATGGGGACAGGAGGACTAGATAAAGAGGGCAGGGGAAGGTGGAGGTGAGAGTTAAAAACACCCATAGAAATGAAATCTTGGAGAGTGTCAAATGCACATGGAATGCAGATAGGACAAGAGACCAAAGAGGGTCAATGCCCAGGAGCTGGCCATAGGCTTATATTCAACTGTAACCCTAGCACTCAGGAGGGTGAGGCAGGAGGATTTTAGTTTTAGTCCAGTCTGGGCTACAGAGTGAGACCATGTTGTAAAACATCAAGGCCTAAGGCTTAGTTCAGGGGCAGAACACTTGCCAGGAATAAGCAAGGCCTTGGGTACCATTCCTAGCACCGCAAAAATGAATGAATGAACAAATGAATGAACGAATGAATACAATACAAATAAGGAACCACTCACACTGAACAAGAAGAAAACCCCACTCCCCAGCCCTACAATAAGCATTATTTGCATAATCTTAGAGAAGCTGATGCGGACTCCCTGAGTTAACACACCTCTGTTAGGGAGGAGGAGGCTGCAGATCCACAGAAAAGCCCCACCCACCAGGATAAGAGTCAGCCCTGTGGTGTTTAGCCTGGGCTCATCAGTTCAAACACATTATTTAGAAAGATGACGATAATTTTGAGAGGAGCAATCCAAAAGGCTTTCTTGAGAGTTTATGACTAGGAGGAAACATCTTTTTAACGACATGTAAATATATCCATTACACTGTATGTTTATATACGGAAGTACACATACGCACTACGCCTCGGGGGCTTCTCTGTGAGGTCTGATTTAACACTGTAATTGATCAGAATTTGCAGGGGCACTGAGTAAGTCCAGAACTACCTGGCACTGTTCAACTCTACACTGGCAGTTGGATCACGCTTGGCATTTTTCAATTGCCAAAGTCATTCCACTGATACTGCTATATCGCACTGCCAAGTGCGTTCTCCACGCCAATTATCAACTGAGGCTGTGTCACTACCTCGCAGTCAGAGTAGTTTATGTAATGAAATGGGGAAACAAGTATGGAAGCAGCTGCCTCCTAATCAGGATGGACAAGGTCTTTTAATAGACACACAGCCTTTTGTTTTGTCTTTAAGGGAACTAAATTATAAAAAGTTTTTACAACTCTATTAGATAGTCCCTTGCGATCTTTAACTATAATGCTACAGGTAAAACTCACAGACAAACTGATAATAAGATGATGAAATAAAATGCACAATTAATTCATAGTTCTTTTAATATTTACTTTCCAAAAAGCTGACAAAGTTCATTGATTTGACATGCCATAATGATCACATCCATTAAAACACACACACACACACAGTGGTCTATCAAGAAACACCTGAGTGGCTTGTAACTGTAGGTTAGTTCTGGCTTCTTTTCTTCTCCCCACCCCTTCTCCTTTTCAATGTTCCATCTCTCTAATGCAGCCACTAACGCCTCTCTCTGTATTGGAACTTCATTTACTATTATAAGCATCGTCACATGAAACCGAGGCTGGAAATGGATCTCTGAGTCAGTTATCAGCACTGGGCAGCTGGAAGAGATGAATTCAATTTATTTTTACTTCCATTACCATGTCAGGTATTGGGACCAGTGAAGAGAAAGTCCTCTCTACTCTCAGAGGTTTCGAGGTTGGGGTTGGAGGCAGTGGCAGACTGCAAAATTGATTTCTTTCAACTTGAATGCGATAAATGCTCCCAACTGGATGGGAGGATGCCCAAGAAGAGGCCCTGTTGACCGAGGCCTGAAAGGCAGAGAAGTGAGCACCCTTCCCTCAAGCTGCCATCTTGACCTCACTACCCAGAGAAACAAACTTCTGAGTGAATTGGGAGCTGAGGTCAGAAGGGTTGGATCAGTTCCGAAGCAGGAGGAAACTTCATTCAGAAAAAGTGTTTTTCGTTCAGCCGTCAGTGGTGAATGGTCAGACTATAGGGGTGGAGAAAAAGTTGTCCTGGCCACAATTTTTATGAGACTCAAAATAAACAAAATGAAACAAAACCCAGGCAACTTTCTGTGTTTCAGATGCTTCAAGCTGCTCGGAGCTGTCTCCTCAGGAGCACACTGCTGTGACTAGACCTGGATGACGGTGAGGCGTATCTGTTACCTCTTTGCAGGTGCTCTGGGCTTCAGCCTCTGGAATATTGCTTGATCGGTCATTGAACATGAGACCTGGCTCCACTCCAGGTGCTAGAGATACATGGATGTAGATAACATCCTGCCTCCCAGGCCATGATGGAGGGAGACACATGGACAATACAGGCTGGAGTGAAATCAGACCCTTAGCGTGACAAAGAGAAGCCTCTTGGAGAAGACAAAGCACGGCCCATGCCATCTGATGGAGAGGACACTCCTCCTCTGTTCAGGTCACAGTAGAGCTGACACCAGCTGCAGCATGCTAAGCCCGTGGGTGAACGGTACAGGCAGAGAGCAGAGCAGAAGGGCTTCAAGGGAGACCAGCAGCAAGAATAGGTTCTGAGACAACAGAGTCCACAACTTGGTGCCTACAAGGGCAAGCTATAAAAGTTTTCATTAACACACTTCATTTTTAAAAGCAGTATGGCGCTGCCTGATAGTGCGAAGCTGATCGTGTATACGTCAGCCAAATCACTGCCCAAACCAGATCATTTAAAATGCGGCATGCGAGTATTCATCACGTGATAAATGTTCGCAAATATAAACCATTTCCCCTGGGTGGCTCTTAAATAGCACACATCCTTCCTTCTGGGGGGTTGTATTTCTGTCTTCTTAAATTCACCGGGAAAAAAATCTCTTTCCTCTGAACATATGGACTCCTGCTTTAGTTCTAAAGCAATCCGTTTATATGGCCACAGAGGCTTCTGAAACTTAAGTCACGGGTATTAGAGTGTAGGTATTTGAAAGATCTGAAAGAAAGCAACTTAAGTAGAAATAGTAGAAACATACTTTAAATCGATATTTTGGTATTAAGAGGGCTTTGGGGAGCAAGGGAAATGGTTTGAACCTTGCTTTAAAAGATGTTTGTTTGGTTCCGAATGCTCTTACTTCTTACCCTTAATAAATTAAGGCAACTCATGAGTTGAATGAGGCTGAAAATGCCTCCAAGTGTGTACTGGGTACAGACTAGCTGATGACGGACCTCAGTAGGGTACACACTGAGTAATTCCATTCCCATGGTTGACCAAGGTTGCTACAAAATCCAAGACACCCGACTCCTTCCTCTGCTTTTGCATCTGTGAGGGAGAGATGTGTCCTGACAGGCCATGATGCTCTGTGGGCTCCTTCTATCTCCTAGAGTGCAGATGGGAAAGAAGTTCAGCACGGCAGAACAAGCCACTAAATAGGTAGAAATAATAATTCTGAAATGTTAAATGGCTTAAATAAGACAGGAAAGAAATTCACCTCTTCTGGGTCGCTGGGCAGATGTGAAACATTGGGTAGAAACCACTGTATTAATGATTGGATCTTTGAGTCCACATTGTAAGTACTCTTTCTGATATTCGCGTTTCCATAAAGAAACAAAGACACTGGGGACAGGGCAATGTGACTCTCTAAGTAGAAGTTGCTGTGTTTTTCTGTTCTGCCCTGACTGCCCAGAGTAAACAGACTACCCACCTAACAGATAGACAGGCTGCCTTATGCCAACATCAGTTTCTTAATGCTCCAAGATGCCTTAAGATAACCATGCCAAGGTCACAGCTCACTGTCCTGGCTCCTGAAGCCCCATCCCCAGCCAGGACTGCAACCACAGGTCTCAACAAGCTCTAGATGACCCTGTGGCCGTTTCACCTTGGCCAGAGTGGTAGGGGGACTTCTATGACTGGTTCTAAGCTACACAGCTGGGGCTCGCCCTAACACATGGCTGAACTGGTCTACAATACACAGCAGTGATGGCCGCGACTCCCATTCTTGGGCTACATAAGCTACAGGCTTACCCTGCTTGTTGACCTGGAGGCACTCCTGGGCTGCCCCTCCCTGGCAGAGCAGCATTAGGGTGTCAGACATCTTTCCTTGCCTACTTCAGTATAGGATGAGGAGGTATGACAGAAGAAAGAGGCAGAGACAACAGAATGGCAGCCATTCCAGTCCCATGTATGGAGGCAAGAAAATGGAAAACACCTGTCTCCACACCATATCTGCCCATGCGTAGTCACAGCGGCCTTATCCAGAGTGGACACGGGAGTAGAGGAAAGGATGGCTTAGCATGTGGTATGGCTCAATAGCTTCTTTTGCCATAAAGAGAAATGAGGTACTGAGTAACTTGCTGCCCAACAGGGAGAAAACTTGAAAATTGTACACAAAATGAAAAAAAAAAAAGACAAAACCCCCTACCATATGATTCCATATATATAAAAATCCAGAAGAGAAAATCCATCCAGACAGATGCTAGATTAGCCACTGCTGGGTACTCAGACCAGGGAGGAGGCAGAGCGGCTGCCAACAGATGGAAGCTTCCTTTTGAAATGATATAGCCACACTACTTTGAGAGTCTTCTGGAACCACTCAGCTCTGTTCTCCAACAGGGCAAATCTACTGGCACAAAGTCACATCTTAGCTTCATGACAGAACTGTGCTGTTCAGTTCACACCCCCCACTCCAGCAGCCGTCTGTCTACAGCTAGTAACCAGGGACCTCGCTGACTTAGCTTACAGTCTCCTCTGTGCAGCAATGGGGAAGAAGAAATAAAACACTGCTTGAGACAAGTCCTCTGCTTTCGCCTGTATTCTGCCCCTCAGTGGACACAGGATTTCCAGACAGTCACTATAGCCAGTGCGATTCTCTCCTTCTTTGGGGTGGAGAATGCTTCCCCTTGTGGGGAATTTCAAATGCAAAGGCCTCAGAACTTCAACTCAGCTAACGCCATCAGTACACTACATAGATGTGAGGTAACTTCATCTCTTACCTGAAGACAGAGATGATAAAATGCTGGCCTGCTCTGTTAGCGTCTTTCTTTAAAACTCCAAATCTTGGGTATAGCAGGACCACCTTGTATATTTTTCTGATGATAAATCTCCCAGTTTCTTTTGCTTGCCAGGCTGCTTTTTCTTTTCCTTCCTTCCTTCCTTCCTTCCTTCCTTCCTTCCTTCCTTCCTTCCTTCCTTCCTTCCTTCCTCCTTCCCTCCCTCTCCCTCCCTTCCCCCCCTCTCTTCCTTTTTTTTTTTTTTTTTTCAAGATAGCATTTCTTTGTAGCCTTAGCTGTTCTGGAACTAGCACTTGTAGACCAGGCTGATCTTGAACTCACAGAGATCAGTCTAACTCTGCCTCCCCAGTGCTGGGATAAAAGGCCATGCCGCCACCACCCGGCTCACAAGGCTGTGTCTTAAGGTCCACTTTTCCTACCATTTCATCCAACTTCTATCTTTAACAGATTTGTCTCCACAGCTTTATCTTGGAGACTGACTTTTATAGTTTAGGAAAACAGTCAATAAAAAAAAAAAGCAAAAAAGTCACCTTCCAGTCCCCTCAAAGGATGGCTATTTGTTTCTTCAAAGGATTCTCCATTTCCGAGCCCGACTCTCTCACTGTGACAGTCTTAAATGTTTCCCTGCCCCAGGTCTCTCCTCATCATCCTCAGGCTCTGTAGACATTTTCAGTCCTCTTTATTCGCCCTGCCTTGGAAAAAGTGCTAGTAGTGACCAATTCCCCACCAGATTCTTCCCTCTCCTGCCTTCTGGACTCTATTGTGACAGCTGTTATCCACTCTAGTTCCATTTCTTCTGGCCTTTTGAGACAGCTTCCTGTCCTGTCTGTCCAGGAACATGGCAGGGTGGGCAGGGCTGGAAGTCAGGCCTTTGCTGTGTAGTGCCTGCATACGTGCGTGCCTCCTCTATCTCTCTTCTGAGAGCTCATTTCTCCTGAGATCCCAAATCTTTCCGTAGGACTGATGATGGTGATTTTCTGTGGTGATCAGCCCCCTAAGCATGCTGCGATGGTTAATCTTTATCGCCCACCCGACTGTACTAAGAAACACCATGGAAACATACTTCTTCATGTTTGTAAGGTTGTTTCCAGAAAGGTTTAAATGGGAGAGGTAGGGCCACTCTGACTGTGGGCAGCACTGCTCCACTGTTGTTCTCTCTCTGCTTCTAATGGAGGAGGAAATGTGTGTGTGTGTGTGTGTGTGTGTGTGTGTCTGTGTGTGTGTGTGTGTTTGGGGGGTATCTTGTCACCACTGAGTTATATGCCCTCAGTTCTTTGTTAATAATTGGCTATTGCTGGACATCTTCATGGTTCTTTGCTTTCACTGTTTGGGGCGGAACCCAGGGCTTTGCACATGCAGTCACATCTTGCTTCTTCTGAGGCGGGGTCGGGACTGCAGACTGTGCTTCCCTCTTCCTGGCATTCTCATTGCCCCACCTCTATTTCCTGCCTGGCTACTGGCCAATCAGCGTTTTATTAAAAATAATACAAGTGACAGGATAAAAGACTGTTGCCCCACAGCACACCCCTACTCCACCCCCGCAGTGACACAGCTCCAACAAAGCCACCTCTCCTAATCTTTCCCAACAGTTCACCAACGGGGAAACAAGTATCAAGCGTGAGACTGTGAGGCCATTCTCACTCAGCCCACCACAGACATCCTTCCTCGGCACAGTGTGTCTGTTACAACTGACCAACCAGTATCTGGCTCACTGTTACTGCAGCCTACGGTTTATACTAGTGCAGTCTGTACTACAGAGTTCTGCAGGTGTAGACAGGAGCATGACATTCTGTGTCCGTGATCACACTGTCATGCAGAACATTTCCCCTGCGTGACGTGATTCCTGACTTTCAGGCCTCTACAGTCAGTGTAACACTTCCCCCAGCCAGGTTCCTCTCCAGAAGTCTCCTCTTTTCTTACATGCGTCTCCCATTTCTGCACGGTGTCTTTGGTATTCCCCCACCTTCACTTCAGACGGCTGTACTGGTCTACTGTGTATCCCGCGAGTTTCTTTGGGTAAGAAACTAGCCCTGCATGGCTTCCTAGAGCATGCACAGCATCTCCAGGCTGGAAGTAAAATGAATGTTTAAACACATGAGCGATGACCCCACCATGTCCACTACTCAGTGATTGCTCTCAGGGTTTACTTCCCAGAGCATAAAGCTGCTGTGTAGCAAGCGTGTATCTCAGTGTCTTGAAGGGGAAAGAAAGTCTGTAATTGTTTTACTTTCTTACAAATATGAGGTATACGTAGTGGAAATTGAGCACTATGATGACCACGGCAATCACAACAAGAAACTAAGAGCTGTCCTGGCCATCCTTGATCTGAAGCCTTCATCTGAACGGTAATATTTCCAGTTTCACAACTGAGGGTGTCATGTGTCATTTTATGAACAGTGCTCGTATGTCCTCTGAGTGCCACTGTGATTTCAGTTGTACACACAGAGGCTGTGTGTGTGCATGTGTGAGCTTCACAATTGCAGGGGGCGGACATTCAAAGAAATCACTCCTTTTGAGTAACTATACAAAGGAAAGAGTTTCTATGACTAGACAAAAGATGTCTTGTCTCATGGCCTTAAATAAAGGGATAGAAGGAAGAGGATTCTAATTATTTTTCCCTTGGTGGAGGCTAAAACAAAGAGAATGTTTAGGAAAAGAGGGCACAAACAAGAGATGTTTTAACAAAATCTTTAGCAAAAAGCCCACAACAGAGACTACAATTCAACCAGGAGGACAGAAGCTGGCAATTGGACACTTAACCTTGGTAATTCAGCTAACAGTTCCACCCCAGTCCTGAGACTCCATCAGTTGACAATCATTAACACGGCTAGAAACCTATGGGTGTCATATCTCATTTTTCTCCTAAACGGCTACTGTGCTCAGCTAGCTTCTGCCTCCTCTTTAATGCTAGAAGCTCCCTTAGATGGGAGCTATGCTTTTAGCATCACAGAATTCCTGTTTGTATATGTCAAGTCAGGAAGTCACTTAGGGGGGGCCCAGTCCAATCCAGGGCACGCAGCTCGGTAGCAGGGCCCCTTTGGTTCAGCGTGCCCCTCCCTCAGGAGCCCCAGGAAGCAAACAACGGCAGCTCAGGGCAAAAAGAAAAGGGAAAGTTTATACTGAGATATTTTTAGACTTAGAATGTGTTTACAGAAAGTCCGCAACAGATTCTGGGAGCCAGTGATAAATGAAGAAGCTAGCCATATACACTAGCTCTCAAAAGACGGATGACCAATTCCATTTAATAGATCCATTGGATATCTGTAAATCTATAAGACTCATTAGATGAAGTTGGTCAACAGAAATATGTTTTAGAATTTTTATTGTTTTGCGTGGATAAATGTTTTGCTTGTGTTTATGTCTATGTGCTCGTTGCCTACAGAGACAGAAGAAGGTCCAGATCCTCTGGGACTGGAGTCACAGACCGCAGTGAGCTGCCATGTGGGTGCTCAGAACCAAACCTCAGCCATCTGGAAGAGCAGCCAGGATTCTTATACTTTCAGACATCTCTCTAGCTCCACGTCGGCCAATATTAAAGAATACTAAATCATTTTTATATATACTAAACCCCTCCAAAAGTGTCTTTGCATTTGAACAAGATGCTTGGTCAAAATCTAGAATACTAGTTGCATCAATCATCTCTCTATGGAATTATTGTTGATATTCCTCCTGCCCAGAAGGGGCAAATGACAATTTGTCATCTCTGAGATGCAAGTGTTCTTCATGTGCTCACTCCTCATCTCTCTCTTCCACCTCATCTGTGTGCGCACAGATACATGTGGCGTGTGGTCTTACATCAGGAGGGCGAGAGGGCTGGGTTCTGATACTTAGGGACAGAGGGTGCTCCTGTACAGATGCCGTGGACCACAGTCTGATGTCCTACTGTGTACAAGTCTTAAAAGAGAAACAGAAGAACCAACAGAGGTCTTGATGCAAAGGTAGCATCTGAGTTGGGGTTTGAAAGAAAGGTAGAATTCTACAGTTAAGTCTTGAGTATTGGTGGGTACAGCCTTTGGGGTTCACAGGTTTGTGTGAACCAAAGCATGGGGGCAGTTTTGGTGTCTGAAACCTGGGCAATGACTACTTGCTATGTGGTGATAAATCGAATCTGTATCTAGGTCATGTGTTGACAAATGCGCTATTTAATACTATACACTTAGAGTTTTATATATAAATCGGCACCACGAACCTCTACTAAATTATAGCACTGTAGGTTTAAATATTCCCCCAATACTGAGATTGTGGTTTTAATGCATTTATAGAAAGCTCATTTACCAACCTGTTAGGATTCTGTCATCGAGTGATTTCGTTTCAACCTGCAATAAGTCACTTACAATTGGAAAGGCAGTGAAACCTGATACATAAATATTGTATTTAAGTTAGTATACACAAGTGTACATTCATCCATCACAACTTGATCCCGTGGCCAAGAACGCTAGGCTGGAGTGCCCTGCTCCCCGTCACACACAGCTGCCACAGCCCAGCAGTGTGCTCCAGCCACAGATGTCTGCCCTCAGGTTGCAGCCTTAGGAAAGGGAAAATGTGCAAGCCAGTTTGAGTACAGAGCCTTCGTGAATCATAAAGGCTTTTGCAATCATCTCCTTATAACTATAACTATCCCCCTCCCCAAACTCACCTTTCTGTCTACCCAATGCATACAAATTACCTCCCATTCAAACTCTTTTTCACACACATGATTTGATGTAACAGTTCACCGCATGTGGTTCTAACAGCTTGTCTCCTTCCTCTACGGTATAGTAGTGATGGAGGGCTGTTTTCCCAGAGGAGTCCCCCTGGGCACACACAGAGCCAGCCGGGTTTTCATTAGAGGCTGGAGCTGTTTGTTCTATATACAGCTGGCTGAGAGCAAGCCCACAGTCCACCCCCACTTCCAGAGCAGTAGACTGCAAGTGATGGACTCTTTCAGCCCCCAAATCACAGCTCTCTGAAATGCCCCTGAGCATGGGAGTGAGTCACACAACCCCCCAGACTCTGGGGGAGTTCATCTATCAATGCGGCAGTGGGTTGATTGTGACTTGACCAATCTGTGCATCTCTACCAAAAAAGGCATCGTAGAAACAGTGGGCACAAGAAGACCACACTGACCTATCTCTGGTTCCTTAAAGCAGGAGACGTTTCCACCTTCAAGAAGCTCTTCCTGAATCATGAAGCGAATGAAAGTAAGACCCTATCAAGATAATGCTAGCCGTCCACAGAGGACAACCTTACACGCAAACCCAGGGAAACTCCGACCTTCCCGGTTACTTTCACAATGAGCTACCCTAAGCCCAGCCCCTTGCACCTGCCCCATGCACAATTCAGTGTGCTCTGTGAATCCCGACTATAAGTGACTGACATGGGCTGCAGCTTTGGGTCTTTAGAGACCACGTGAAGCCCTTGTACCAACAGAATCCCATGCTTTCTTCCTGTTCATCAGGCCCAGCTGGAACCTCGAGGGTGAAGACAGAGTCATCCTTGCATCCCTGGTACTTTTTAGGGCCACAGCTTTCCTGAGAGTCACTTAGATTGCCATCTACCTTCATACCTCAGAGTTTAGCTCGTTGCATTATGCAAGTCCTGCCATCTAGCTCATCCTGAGGATTAGCTTTGAAAGCACTGTCTTCATGCAAAGCAACTCGATGGCTATCTTACTATGCAGTTGGAACCATTTCAACAGCCTCTCCTCACTGTGAGGAGACACCTAGAACCATCTATAAAGTAGCTTTGGCACTAAGTTGGATCAACAGTCTCCCCACTGTGAGGAGACACCTAGAACCATCTATAAAGTAGCTTTGGCACTAAGTTGAATCAATAGTCTCCCCACTGTGAGGAGACACCTAGAACCATCTATAAAGTAGCTTTGGTACTAAGTTGGACCAAAGGTCTACATCGAAGCACATGGATGCAGATGGCTGGATGCTGTAGTTACCAGTTGCAGACAGCAGCCTATCATGGTCCTGTGCTTCTGTCTAGAGCACACAGAGTAAAGGACCTTTTTAGAGAACCAGCTAATGCTTCTCTCAAGGAGTAGATATTTCCTGGAGGGGTTTTCACTTAGGGGCAGTACTAGTTTTTATCATGTCTTTACACTATAACAGATCCATACAATGCACATCAAGCAACTTGCTTTGATTTTAGCCTGGAAGCTCACTGTCTGGCTCATGTGGCTGTTAGTGGCCTCCACCACATTAAATAGGGAACACAATATGAGTGTCAAATAATTCTTGAAATAAAATTGAGGGTTGACTATAAAAAGTTTTTTGCACAAATTCTCTAAGCTTCTCAAGATGGGTCAGATTTAACCAAAATTGGCTTCCTGTGTCTCATCATTCACAGTTAGAATGGAACCAACCTGCTGGTTATATGAGGCTTTCCTTTTGAATATAATGAAACAGCAAGGACTTCATTTTTCAGGAGTTTACCATGGAAGTTTAACAAAACCTTAACATTCCAAAGATGTGTCATTCTGAGTAATGACCTTGCCCCATAGCAGCAATAGTCCCTGGGGACTCGACCTATAAACAGCTCCGCCATTACACAAACCAGCAAGGGTTCTCTAGAATGTTAAGATATGTTAGAATATAGGAAGGGCCTACACGCAACAAAGCCTGTACCATCAACACAACCAGTCAATCAGGCTGCTGGAAAAGGTTTGAGTGTGGCTTATTTCACAGTCTACAGAGCCGCCCATCATTCTCCATGAGACGTCAGTAAATGCGAACCTTGATCCAAGCCGAAGGTCCGACGAGGCACAAAGGAATAAACAAAGAAGTCACAGAACTGGTGACTGCAGCAGGAACTGAGCCCCTCCGGTTAGTAACATGGTCAAAAGTTCAAAAACAACAGCAATAAGGAAGCCCAGAACAATGAACGCGGAAGACAGACTTGGGGATGGTGATTTTGTCTTCCCACCACATCGTGGCGTTCATGGCCTCATCATTTAAACCCAACTCACGCAGAAGAGTGAAAGTCCACTGGACAGACAGATGATTCTCGATACCTGTTCACAGGTGGGATACTGCTGAATGGCTCTCACCTAGTTGGGAGAGTTATTTGTAAATATAAATAGTAGCCTTCCTTGACAGTTGAAGGCCGTCAGACATGCCCCATGATACCCTGACTAAACGTGCCCTATTTCTGTGCTGATGGGCCACCTTTGCTCTTAGAGTCTAAGGATAATCATAATCATTTTTACCTTAATATGCAAGCCAGACACAATTTCTGGTCCCTTTTCTCTCTAATCTCCTTCATTACAGCACCTATTCGAAAGCATGCATGACTAAGTCGTGTGTACTTTACTCTGGATAGAAATAAACATATCATTTTAGGATATTAAAACAATTCTGTAAAACCACAGAACATAGCATCCATAAATTTGGTAGTCTAATAATAGCATGCATGTTAATATCCTCTCCCCTAACCCACCAATGTGTTTTATATGCACATATATTTGTGTCCTGAGTTTCTATGGTGCAAAAATGTCACTTTTTACCTCAACAAAGTTTCCTCTTGGTCATTAAAAATGCTTACTAATCTTAATTTTAAGTATACACAGGGGCCTAGTACCTGCAAATAAAGTGAGGAATAAATATTTGTGGTCCAGACCTTGCTTTGGCTGAAGGAAAGATCTGACAGCAGAAAGACTGATGGCACAGCGTGGCATGGGTGTGGTTTTGGGGGCAGAAAAAGAGACTGTGAGCATAGTCTTGTTTCTATACTTGTGTTTTCATGGTTTTATTTCCCTACTCCTTTCATTTAAGCCTTTCTGCTGTTCTGTGTAAACTGTCATACCAAGACTGCCAGATGTCCTCAGGCTTTCTGCTCCCCCACTCAGCAGAGATGGGCTCCCATCTGAAAGCTTGGATTGTTGGGCCAGGTGACAGACGTTCTGGTACCCTGAGTGCTCTGTTCAGTCCTCCGAGGCCACCAGGGACCCACATCCTTTCGGGGAGTCTGGATCTATCTGGGAGAGCTTTGTCAGGGACTACACCACAGGCTCCCTGCCATTGAAGGATTTGCCATCTTCATTTATTCCATGCTGATTCTTCTCCTTTGGTTCCACATTCTTTAAGATCTGCTCCTTACACTTCAGCAGCTTAAGAGGAACCAGGCGAAGGCCAGCAGCAGCAGCAGCAAAGACTGTGTCCACACAAAGAAGTAATCTGGATGACTCTGAAGGCACATCCTTTGGGGCCAAGTGGGGAGTGGAGTCAGTCCCCAGACAGTTCCTAGACAGTCCCTGGAGAGGTTGGGCCCATTCTCAGGTATGGAAACAGCCCTTCCAGGCTGGGCCTGGGCTCATTTCATACTCTGGGAAGGGAATGCTCATGAGTGCCTGGATGTTCTTTCTAGAGGCTCATCCTTAGAGCACCCACAGGGGACAGTACTGTGGTCAGAAATATAAGATGCAACCTCATAGTGATGTCACAGTGCATTCATACTCAATGGTCTGTGGTACTGAATGGTCTTAGCGGTAGCCAGGTCATAGCCTTAACTTACTCCCTAGTCATGATGAAATATTCTTAAGAATCCAGAAGTGACAAACAGATCACAGGAGGGATGTGGTAAAGCTCAGAAAGGTTCTGGAACTCTGTGTCAGCCTACACACACAGTTTAAAAAAATAAATACATTAGGGAAATACTGTCCTATAAACTTTAGATTTTTAGCTTAAAATCTAACAAATCAATGTAAAGAAATATTTTCTCCATCTGCCAAGTTATAACCAGTCCTCCATTTAAAGGGACTGATTAGTTGTCTACTAAAACATAAGAAGGCACTAGAGACCATCAGGAGAAAGCCTCAGCAGCGTGGTGGGCCAGGCAACAGCAGTGGGCTCCAGAAATTATCTGACCACTGGAGCCTTAGCCTCAACCATGCATAGACCTGGAGGAGTGACACTCTCAGCCTTGAGCCTGTAGGCACCCAGAGAAATGATCACTGAAGCTCTGCCCTGCTTACACCTGAAGGAGTGTTCAATGGAGCCACAGTCCCCAACTACACCAACCGGATGAAAAGTGACCCCCCTAAAACACAGGCTCCACCTGTTCGGATTGGAGGAAGAGATGGTAGACAACAGGGTAAGAATGCACTCAACAACACAAAGAACAATACAGCACCACCAGAAACTAGTGGTCCTTCAACAGCAATAACTGAACATCCCAATGAAAATGAAGCAGAAGAAAATGACCTTAAAAATAACTTTATGAAGATGACTGAGGACCATAAAGAGGAAATAAGTAATTCCCTTAAAGAAGTTGAGGAAAGACAAACAAAAAATGGAAAAAATTAACAAATCCCTTAAAGAAAATCAAGAAAAAAAATCAAACATGTGAAAGAAATGGTTCAAGACTTGAAAACTTAAAAAAGGGCAATAAAGAAAACACAAACCAAGGGAAATCTGGAAACATAAAATCTGGGTAAACTATCAGGAACCACAGAAGCAAGCATAAACAACAAAATACAAGAGATGGAAGAGAGAATCTCAGGATTGAAGATACAATAGAGGAAATAGATTCATCAGTCAAAGAAAATGTTAAATCCAACAAATTCTTAACACAAAATATCCAGGAGATCTGAGACACCATGAAAAGACCAAATCTAATAATAATAGGAATTGAAGAAGGAAAAGAAGTCCAACTCAAAAGCAGAGAAAATATCTTCAGCAAATCATAGAAGAAAATTTTACCAACCTAAAGAAGGACATGTCTATGAAAACACAAGAAGCTTACAGAACACCAAATAGACTGGACCAAAAAATAGTCCCTTTGCCACATATTAATCAAAACACTAAACATATGAATAAAGAAATAATATTAAGAGCTACAAAGGAAAAAGGCCAAGTAGCATAAAGGCAGACCTATCAGGATTACAGCTGACTTTTCAGTGGAAACAATGAAAGCCAGAAGGTCCTAGTCAAGTATTATGCATATACTAAGAGACCATGGATAGCAGCCCTGCTTTATTATTATTATTATTGTTGCTGTTGTTGTTATATCCAGCAAAGCTTTCAATCAAACATAGACAGAGAAAACAAGATATTCTATGACAAAACCATATTTAACCAACACTTATTCACAAATCCACGACTATAGAACGTACTAGAACAAAACTCCAACCCAAGGAAGTTACCTACACCCACAATAAAACAGGCAATAGATAAACCCATAACAGCAAATCCCCAAAAGAAACACACACACACAATACCACTACCAACAGCAAAAATAACAGGAGCTAGCAATCACTGGTCATGAATATCCCTTAATATCAATGGGCTCAATTTGCCTATAAAAAGACACAGGATAACAGAATGGATACAAAAACAAAATCCATCCTTCTGCTGCAAACAAGAAACACACCTGAACTACAAAGACAGACATTATTTCAGAGTAAAGGGTCGAGAAAAGATTTTCCAATCAAATGGACCTAAGAAACAAGCTGGTATAGCTATCCTAATATCTAACAAAATAGACTTCAAACTAAAATTAGTCAAAAGAGGTGAAGAAGTTCATTTCATATTCATCACAGGAAAAAAATCCATCAAGATAAAGTCTCAATTCTGAACATCTATGCCTCAAAAACAAGGGCACCCCCATTTGTAAAAGAAATTTAGAAACATTATTAAAGCTTAAATCACACATCAAGCCCAACACACTAATAGTGGGAGACTTCAACACTCCACTCTTACCATTGGACATATCTGCCAGACAGAAACTTAAGTGAAAAATAAAGGAATTAACAGATGCTATGACTCAAATGGGCTTAACAGACATCTATAGCACATTTCACCCAAACACAAAAGAATATACCTTCTCAGCACCTCATGGATCCTTCTCTAAAATTGACCACATACTCAGTAAGAAATCAAATTTCATCAGATACGAAAAAAACCTGGAATAACCCCCTGTGTCTTATTGGATCACCATGGTTTAAAGTTAGAATTCAACAACAACACTTATTGCAGAAAGCCTACAGACTCATGGAAATAGAACAGTGCTCAGCTGAAACACCAATGGGTCAAGGAAAAAATAAAGAAATTAAAGACTTCCTACAATTCAATAAAAATGAACACATAATATACCCAAACTTATGGAACACAATGAAAGCAGTGCTAAGAAAAAAGTTCTTAGCACTAAGTACCTACATAAAGAAGATGGGAAAATCCCACAATAGCAAAATAAGAGAGCACCTGAAAGTTCTGGAACAAAAAGAAGCAAACTCACCCAGGAGAACTAGACAACAGGAAATAATCAAATTGAGAACTGAAATCAACAAAATAGAAAAAAAAAGACTATAAAGAATCATTGAGTTGGTTCTTAGAGAAAATAAAAATAGACAAACCTTTATCCAAACTAACCAAAAGGCAGAGAGAGAGTATCCAAATTAACAAAATCAGGAATAAAAAGAGAGACAAAACAACAGACATGGAGGAAATCCAGAGAATCATCAGGTCATACTTCAAAAACCTGTGCTCCACAAAATTGGAAAGCTTAAAGGAAATGAACAATTTTCTGGATAAGTACCACATACAAAAATTAAATCAAGATCAGATAAGCAAATTAAATAGACCTATAACCACCAAGGAAATAGAAACAGTCATCAAAAGTCTTCCAACCAAAAAAAGTCCAGGGCCAGATGGTTTCAGTGCAGAATTCGTCTAGAATTTCAAAGAATAATTAATATCAATACTCAAGTTGTTTCACACAATAGAAACAGAAGGAACATTGCTAAACTCTTTTTATGAGGTTACAAATACCCTGATACCCAAACCACACAAAGACACAACTAAGAAAGAGAGTTACAAACTAATCTCCCTCATGAACATTGATGAAAAAATACTCAAAAAAAAAAATTCTGGCAAACTGAATCCAAGAACACATCAGAAAAATCATCCACCATGACCAAGTAGGCTTCATCCCAGAGGTTCAGGGATGTTTCAACATTCGAAAATCTGTCAATGTAATCCACCATATAAACAAACTGAAAGAAAAAAAAAGATCATCTCATTAGATGCTGAAAAAGCCTTCAAGAAAATTCAACACCCCTTCATGATAAAGGTCTTGGAGAGAACATGGATAAAAGGAACATACCTAAACATAATAAAGGCAATACAGCAAGCCAACAGCCAACATCGAACTAGACGGAGAGAAGTTCAAAGTGATCCCAGTGAAATCAGGAACAAAACAAGGCTGTCCATTCTCCCCATATCTATCAATATAGTACTTGGCTCGAGCAATAAAACAAAAGGGGAGCAAGGGGTAAAATTGGAAAAGAAATCAAACCTTCACTGCTTGCTGATTATATGATAGTATACATAAGTGACTCCAAAAATTGTACCAGGGAACTCTTATAACTAATCAACACTTTCAGTAATGTTGCAGGATACAAGATTAACAACAACAACAACAACAACAATCAGCCCTCCTATATATGGAAGAAAAATGGGCTGAAAAAGAAGTCAGAGAAACATTACCCTTTACAATAGCCACAAATAACATAAAATATCCTAGGCTAACTCTAATCAAACAAGTGAAAGACCTATATGACAAGAACTTTAAATCTTTAAAGAAAGAAATTGAAGAAGATATCAGAAAATGGAAAGATCTTCCACGTTCTTGGATATGTAGGATTAACATAGTAAAAATGTCAGTCTTACCAAAAGCATTCAATGCAATACCCATCAAAATCTCAACACAATTCTTTACAGACCTCGAAAGAACAATGCTCAAAACTTCATATGAAAAAACAAAACAAAAAAAAACTCAGGATAGCCAAAACAATCCTGCATAATAAAGGAACTTTTGGAGGTATCACAATCCCTGACTTCAGACTCTACTATAGAGCTACAGTACTGAAAACAACTAGGATATTTGCATAAAAGACAGGAAGACAAATGGAATCAAATTGAAGACCCAGATATCAATTGACACACTTATGAATACCTGATTTTTGACGAAGAATCTAAAATTATAAAACAGAAAAAAAAAGAAAGCATCTTCAATTAATGGTGCCAGTATAACTGGATGTCAACATGCAGAGGAATGAAAATAGATCCATATCTTTTGCCATGTACAAAATTCAAGTCCAAATGTATCAAAGACCTCAACATAAAACCAACCACACTGAACCTCATATAACAGAAAGTGGTAAGTAGCCTTGAACCCATTGACACAGGAGACCACTTCCTAAATATAACTCCAGTAGCACAGACACTAAGAGAAACAATTAATAAATGGGACCTCCTGAAACTGAGGAGCTTCTGTAAAGCAAAGGACATGATCAACAAGACAAAACGACAGCCTACAGAATGGGAAAAGATCTTCACCAAACCTACATTGGACAGAGGGCTGATATCCAAAATATACAAAAAACTCAGGAAACTAAACATCAAAAGAAAAAAAATAATCCAATAAAAATGGGGTACAGATCTAAACAGAGAACTCTCAACAGAGGAATCTCAAATTGTTGAAAGACACTTAAGGAAATGCTCAACATCCTTAGCCATCAGAGAAATATAAATCAAAACAACTCTGAGATTCCATCTTACACCTGTAAGGATGGGCAGGATCAAAAACACTGATGACAGTTTATGCTGTAGAGGATGTGGGGTAAGTGGAACACTCCTCCATTGCTGGTGGGAATGCAAAGCCGCTTTGGAAATCAGTATGACGGTTTCTCAGAAAATTAAGAATCAATCTACCTTAAGATCCAGCAATACCACTTTTGGGCATATACCTAAAGGGTTCTCAATCATACCACAAGGACATGTGCTCAACCATGTTCATAGCAGCATTACTTGTAATAGCCAGAACCTGGAAACAACCTAGATGCCCCTCAATTGAAGAATGGGTAAGAAAAATGTGATACATTTATACAAGGGAGTACTACTTAGTGGTTAAAAAAAAAATGACATCTTGAAATCTGCAGGCAAATGGATGGAACTAGAAAAAAAAAAATACTGAGTGAGTTAACCCAGATCCAGAAAGACAAGTATAATATGTACTCATTCATAAGCGAATATCAGACATAAAGCAAAGGACAACCAGCCTACAGTCCACAGCCCCAGAAAACCTAAACAACAAGCACTCTAAGAGAGACATACATGGATCCACTTAGGAAGGAGAAAAGGACAAGATCTCCCGAGTAAATCTGGAGCATGGGGGGCAGTGGGAGGGTGAAAGTGGAGAGGGAAGGAAGAAAGGGGAGTGGGAAAAATGTATAGCTCAAAAAAGAAAAGCAATAAAAGAGAGGGAAATCCCTCTCCCTGAAAAGAAGGCACCAGAAAAAAAAGAGACCATTTTAAGTTAATTTTTATCTCTTAGGTAAAGGAGGTTGAGGTAAATTTTTTTGTTTTTTTTCACAGCTATCTTCTAAATACCAAAATACTTTTGAACAATCTTGACAACTTTTATTTAAGGCATTTGTTAATAGATAATAACTAGATTGACCTTAAACCCTAAAGGGAAAAAATGTCCTGTAAATTTGACAGATGGAATAACATGGAATAACAATTATTCTTGGTGTATTTCTGGAAAAGCTCACTAAAATCATCCATTCCCACTAAAACTCTCCGTCTAAAGCAATCTTGTCAGTCTGCTGACAATCTGTCACACCAGAGAGGCCCTTCAGCTGTCGCTGGGTGGATACGGAAGAGAATCGGACTAGATCTGCCAAGTGTGGCATGGGGGCGCTTATATGCAGGAGCGTGGCTTGTGGGTTGCTGTAACAGTCGCAGTGAAAGGTTAAGGAACTATACACAACACACAAGCATTGCAACTATTTTATCTTTGCAGGTCAAAAGTAACAAGGAACATGAACCTGTGG
Organism: Chionomys nivalis; assembly: GCF_950005125.1. NCBI lineage: Eukaryota > Metazoa > Chordata > Mammalia > Rodentia > Cricetidae > Chionomys > Chionomys nivalis. The sequence goes on along the minus strand of NC_080097.1, from coordinate 53,259,568 downwards.
GTGGCTCAATGGTACAAAAGAAGATCTCTGCCCGACAGCCTTCAACCACCTGCCTTCCCAGAATGAGACCATGGGATTGGAGACCATCTCCTGTGACTAGTCATACACACAATGGAAAGCACTGCCTGGGACTTCTCCAGGATCTCATTGTCTTGCAGGAGGGTAAGTGTTGAGTTTTTCTAATGTTCTCTGTGTTCAGAAAGTATTGAAGCAGTACTGTGATCACAGCCCTGTTGCTTGAATGAAAACCCAGCCAGGGATAGGTGAACCATGCTCAGTAGGTCTACAAAAGATGCAGATGGATGTGGATGAACTGGGAACTTGTTATTCATTATAGAAATTTTACCTGTATGTGTGTGTGTATGAGAGAGAGAGAGAGAGAGAGAGAGAGAGAGAGAGAGAGAGAGAGAGAGAGAGAGAAAGAGAGAGAGAGAGAGAGAGAGAGAGGTGGAGAAGGGAACAGAGGGGAGAGGAAATAAAGGGAGGGGAGGGAAGGGAAGGGGAGGGGACAAGGGAAAAGAAAGAGAGCTGAGGGAGATAGAGGGAAAGGGGAAGGAAAGCCTGGAAGGGTTTCTTAACTCACTTCCCCCAAAGTGGCTTAAACAATGACAAAGTCCGGTCTGTCTCACCAGGGATTGAATTAATTCAGTATCAGTTGTAGGACTAGGGCTGCAACCTAGAGGTTCCCTCTCTCTCATGGCTGGCAGCTGACACTTAAGAGGGGCTGTTTGTGTGTGTCTTGTCTCAGTGATGTCCCCCTCCATCATGTGTGTCCTGTCTCAGTCATGTGTGTGTGTGTGCCCCGCCATCTCCTGGGGACCTTCCTTCCTTCCTTCCTTCCTTCCTTCCTTCCTTCCTTCCTTCCTTCCTTCCTTCCTTCCTTCCTTCCTCCCTCCCTCCCTCCCTCCCTCCCTCCCTCCCTCCCTCCCTTCCCTTTTGTTCCTTGCAGTTCTCAGAGTCACTGACATGATTATGCTTTGACATGGAGGTTTTACTTCTGCCACTTTATCCAACACCGCAGCAGCGTTTTCTAGAGGAAACCCGGGTAAGATCTGGGAGAGTAGGTTAAACACACTGTTGACCTCACTGGACACTCTGCAAGTCTGCAAGTCCGAGGCCCTCCTTCCAGCCTGGACCAGAGAGGTCCTTTAACATTCCCAGGAAGATTATTGACTGAAAGATCTGTGCTACATCAGACAATGGCATCGTGAATACACTAGGGACAGCAGAAACTCCAGTGGCCTTCACCCCAGACCGATTGATACCAAAGGACTCGTACCCACTGTTGCCTCGTTCATGGTCAGCACAAACATTTTCTTTTATAACCAACAAAAATTTCCTGGGGAAGATTCAGAAAGAAAGAATACTATGCTTCCCTGCCCCCCGCCCCAAAGCTTAAAGGTGTGTTGGGCTTATTTGTATGTGTACCCCGCATATGTTTACATACATACATGTAGATATACAGAAAATGCAGACAACTCACAGTAGGAAAGGGGGGGCACTGGGGATGTAGCTCAGTTGGTACAGTGCTTGGGTACCATGCACAAGGTATGAGTGTCATTCCTAGTACTTCATAAACAAGACATAGTGGTACCCAACTGTGACCCTATCACTTTGGAGGTGGGGGAAGAGTTAAAGCCAGCCTGGAATGGGGTACATAAGACACTGTCTCAAAAACCAAACCAATGAATTCTCTGTAGTCTTTGGGGGGAGGGGGGCGGTAACGAGACAGCTAAGCAGGCCTTTGCCGGAGCAATTAAACAGGCCCATCAGGACATTCTCTCATGAGAGTCACTCGAAAGAGCCACAGAGCCACACATTCTTATGCAATGGGGACCGTGTCAAATGTTAACTCAAAATCGAAGTCACAGAGGCAGATGCCAGAAATACCTGTGGTCAGCTATTCCCAGAGATGGGCAGGTCCAGGAAGAATCTGAGGTGTCCGCTATAGGGCACAGCAAAGTCTGACTAAAAGGAGGGGAGATGAATCATCTCAAGGACCTCCAAAGAGGCCAGTGAGTTGTGAGACAGATTAAAAGAGAGGCTGGCTGAGTGCATATGACTTCCTAATTGCCACTTCCAAATTGCTTGAGGCCAATTAATGAGATAAGAAAATTCAGTTCTGGCCGTCTAGGGAGTTTATGGTCTAGTTAGAAGGATTAGAAACCACTTTGGAAATGCTTTACAGAAGTGGTGTGTTTCACCACACTGGGTGGATGGAGGTCAGAGAAGCAGAGGTCACAGGCAGGAGAGGCTGTGTGGATGCCAGCAAGGCTGAGGCACTTGACCTGGGCCTTGACGAACGTGGTACACCCCTCTGACAGTGTCCTCTCTGGGAGTGAGCATACCTTGCGTGGCACACAGCACTGTTCCGCTATTTGAAAAATTTGGGGTGAAAAACCTGGGTCTTTAACTTCAGTTACGCAGCAAAGACATCTGCTCCACTAGTGGTGTCTGGAATGAACGCATTCTTTATGCAAGGCTTTTGAGGCACAGCTTTTACAACTTGGAGATGAGGGTTTATTGTTTCATTTCCCTTTCTGCTTCCTCAAATTGAGTTCATCAGCTTTGGTCATGAATGCAGACAGAGGCGAGAAAACCCTTTGGCAATGGGCCTGCTAGGTTTAGGTCCAAGCATGTCAGTGAGCACAAGAAGAAATCCTCTCCTCCTTCTTCCTCCTCCTCTTCCTCCTTTTCTTCTTCTTCTTCTTCTTCTTCTTCTTCTTCTTCTTCTTCTTCTTCTTCTTCTTCTTCTTCTTCTTCTTCTTCTTCTTCTTCTTCTTCTTCTCCTCCTCCTCCTCCTCCTCCTCCTCCTCCTCCTCCTCCTCCTCCTCCTCTTCTTCTTCTTCTTCTTCTTCTTCTTCTTCTTCTTCTTCTTCTTCTTCTTCTTCTTCTTCTCTTCCTCCTCCTCCTCCTCTTCCTCCTCGTCTTTGCAAACTGAATATGGCTAAGTTAGCCTTGGGAGTAGATTTCCCTTGCAAGTTCTCCCCACCAAAAAGTCTCCACATACAAAGTACATCTGAGCTTCATAAAATTGAAATTCACTTATCCCCCAAACCAGCACCATGAGTCTGGAAAGTCGGCTTTACATCTTCTTCCTATTACACACTAGTTACTCGATACACACACTGGCTTGCTCTTATGCATGGGTGCTACAGAGCAGGTGAGGTCTGTGTGTGTGCACACTGAAGGATTTAAGAACAACAATGATGAGACAATGTGGCTGACAAACTTCTGACCCGTTAAACCTATATGAATGTTCTAGATTTGGGATGGCTTGACGCACGATGTTTCAGGTTTCTTAAAGTGCGCCAGGCATTTGGTAGGGCTTATGTTGAATTTTGAGTGTTTCTCTTTGCCCAGACCATTGCTCAGTGGTCTGGTGTCTTGTGCCGGGCAGCTATGATGATCACAGGTCCCAGTTATCACCCATAGGTTAACTGTCCCTGGTCAGAAATGCAGACTAACACAGCAATTTGCCCATCTGGAAGTTGGAGCATTATTTTTATTAGTAGTTGAATTACTACCAGAACCTCAGAGAGGTAGGAAGCATATCTTCAGTTCCTCAGTAGTTCCCCACAGCTGGTGGTCTTGTCCCCTGCTTTCTGGCAGACATATTGACTCAGTGTTCCCTGGAGAAGGGGTTTGGGTTCACAGGAGATGTTTTGGCTTTGAAAGAAACCATCCCAAATCACATTCTGAGAACAGCGGAATCGCTTTCAAGTGGATTCCTTCATGGTGACATTCAGGTAGACAGGACTGCTGGGAACCGTGTGACGGGCTGAAGGTGCAAGGTGCCAAGCCCGTTGGCTTCCTCCTTTCATCTATCTGCTCCCGAGGGAGCTCAGAAAGGATGAGGTGCCTGGCTCTAGACAGATGACCACATCTGTAAAGTATTCCTGGGCAAGTGCAAAGACAAGGACACAGATGTGTGAGAAAAATGATTTCTTGATTTTGGACAGGGGACCACTGGGAATTCCAGTGTTGGTTACTGTCTTGGCTATTAGCAACACAGACGTGAAGCAGGGCAGCTTAATCTAGCAGAGGTGGTCATATTTATTTGCCATGGTGATGGCATAGGGTTAGAATGAATAGTAACATAGGGTTAGAATGTATAGTTAACATAGGGTTAGAATGTATAGTTAACATAGGGTTAGAATGAATGGTTAACATAGGGTTAGAATGAATAGTTAACATAGGGTTAGAATGAATAGTAACATAGGGTTAGAATGAATAGAAACATAGGGTTAGAGTGTATAGTTAACATAGGGTTAGAATGAATAGTAACATAGGGTTAGAATGTATAGTTAACATAGGGTTAGAATGAATAGTAACATAGGGTTAGAATGTATAGTTAACATAGGGTTAGAATGTATCCTAATGAGGGGAGACTTGCCTCTTCCTCCAGTTTCCAGCAGATGATCAGCGATGATATCACTGTTTTGAGGTACGGAATTTTGAACATGGGGTAGGAGTACCTAGATCAAAGTAGCCATAAGTTCTCAGTAATATTATAGTTGTGCCTGCTAACATCGTGTCTCTAAAAATGACGCTCCTGTTCACTCTACGGGTTTACTACGTGACTGACCTTTGCCATGGGTTTTTCTGGATATCTCACTTTATCCTCTCCAATGTTTTAATGTGTGAATTTTATGACTGTCATTTACTAAGGATGAGGTGGTGTTGGGGCTGAGTCCAAGTTTGCATGCCTGGAGCTGGAATCTCAGTGTCCCAAGGTCCTGACTACAGAATGTCACCCGGTGACCAGTGAAAATGCCAAGGTAAGCGTGATCTAAGGAGAAGCCAAGCCCATGGCTCCTGTCACTTCTCTGTAGGAAGGGGAAACATGGGCCACCTTCATCATGCAATGCTATTCTCCCCAAACTTCCCTCAAACCCTTCCTTAAAACTGTGGTGTTCCCTGGTGTCCTGTAATGGGCTTCCGGGTCATGGTGCAGGGGCTAGGCAACTATCAATAGAACTCTCTAGCCATGGACAAGTGAAGCCAGGGCAGCCCCAGGTCTGATCCTTTGTAAAATGGACCCAGAGGCCTTCGGGTAAAAGTCTTGCTTGACTTCTCCCTCAACCCAGACAAGCAGATGGGAACGGGAACCGTGTTTTTCACTGCTTGATATGAAAATGAAATTTTCTTCAGTTTGATATCCAACTAGGCAGTTGCTGGAGATTGGAGGTAGGGTAGGAATTTGCCTAGACATGCAAATTGGGTTTGTAGAGCAAATTCTCTGGCAAGGTAAAATGGGAAAATCCATTATATAGCAGACTGCTCTTGAGGGAGGGGGCGGAGAGGACTCTGAACTTGCTCACTGAGCAAATACACTATGTAAAGATCTGCAGTTGTGAACAGACACTTCAGGAAAGAAGATAGGCGGATGGCAGATGAGTTCACAAAATAACTCTCAACGGGAAAATCATACAGCATGCCCATTATTCGGTATCTACCAAGTGAAATGAAAAGCAGTTTATGATAAAATGTAAAACTGCAGGAGTTACTCATAACTGCAGAAAGTTGGAAGAGGCCCAAATGTCCTTCAGTAGATGATATGAACTGTGGTACATCTGTGCTCATCCATGCACTGAACACTACTTAACAGTGATGGTAACGAAGAATTAACTCCTGAAGCTCACAGCGGCAAGGGCGAATCTCCAGTGCATTAAACCAGGCGAAAGGAGCCATGCATGTACATCCCATTCACATGACATTCTGACCAAGGCAGAGCACACACCAGTGACCTCTAGGGTCTGGTGCAGGGCTGAGCAATGGCAGCAAAGACACCTGGGAAATCTCTGAAGCAATGGGCGATTCTGTACCTGACTGTGCAAGTTTATCTGGTAAGGCTCAGAGAACCGTGCACCGAAAAGGGTTAATTTAGCACATGTAAATGATACGTTATTTAAAAGGGGCTATACCGTACTTATAAACACCTTCAAAAGAATTAAAGAAACCTCGATGGTGAGGCTAACGAGGAGTAACGGCTTCTAGTTAATAGCTCATGTTATGAAAAAGCGACTTTCAAATTGGCAAGGGGCCGACGAAAAGATTACCACAACAACATGCGGCTTGTTCAGAGCGGCAATAAACTTCATCCTATAATCCCCGGACTAAAGAGAGGCCAATATTTTAATCGATATTTTACTGGCAGATGCTGGAGGCATAAATGGCATTTAATAGGATGAGTCTGTATTACCCTCCCCACCCCCTTTATCACCCCCTTCCCCCCGCGTTGGCTTGAAAAGCCGGGCACAAAATCCTGTACATCTCTCCTCTGCCTGGCTCTGCTTTAAGGGCGTTTGGCCTATGAGGACTTGAGACTAGAGGAGCAGAAGGCAACCCAGGAGCCTAGGACATCAGTCAGAAAGTAGTCTGGCTGCTAAGGTGATGGTCAGAATGCAGCAGATATAATGTAGCACTGGAAGAAGGAACACTAGAGAGGTGAGCTTCCTGACATGACGCACGTAACGGAAGCCTTTTGAACTAAGAGGAAAGGCCGCAAAATCCAACACTAGGTCTAAGAAAGCAAGTGTGCTAGCATGAACAGTTAGATTGAACTTGTGCACATAAGTGGGTTTTAGAATCAGGCCTCCAACATTTAGAACATCTCCCTCCCGATAGCTAGAGAGGAGCAGAGGAGCCCACACCCTGCTTGGGACTCTCCACAAGCCAGTGCGCAACTGTCGAATGCTGGTGATAGGTTCCCACTCATTGGCAGTATTCTAGACGCATCAGCCATTCGCATAGTCTCATGCCATGATTGTCTACTCATGCCACAGAACACGTTCTTTCTGGGCCAAAGCTTCCCTACTACCTATTACACAGTGTCCACTCTTGAGCTTGGACGTTCTATCATTCCTAACCAAATACCAATGAAATCCACCTGCTCAGAATTGTGCCTTTCAGTGACATAGGAGCCAAGATGGAGAGGCTGACATGATCAATAAATCTGTGTTCAGACTCTACCCAGAGTTAATTTTGGAGTGTGTATGTGTTCATGTGGTATGCACATATGTGTGTGTGCATGTGTGTTCACGTGTGTGGAGGTCAGTGTGATGATAAGTGTTTTCCTGAGTTGCTCTCTGAGACAGCTTCCATGGATGCTAGAGCTCACGGACTCAGCTAACATGATAGCGGGCTCCAGGGACCCTCGTATCTCCAGCTCCTCAGCACTGGGACTATAGGCAAAGGACACCACAGCCAGCTCTATGAGGTGTGTACCAAAGGTCCAGGCTCGGGTCTTTACAATGGCTTGGTAAGCACTGTAAAGATCAGGTCATCTCCCCAGCCCAGCAGAACCAGCTTTAAAAATTAAACAGTGAAAATTTTAAGTATGTCGCTAGTGCAGCGGTTCTCAACCTGTGGGTCATGACCCCTTTGGGGGTTGAATGAGCCTTTCACAGGGGTTACCTAAGACCTCATCTGCATATCAGATTTTTATATTATGATTTATAACAGTAGCAAAATTACAGTTATGAAGTAGCAAGGAAAATAAGTTTATGGTCGGGGTCACCACAACATGAAGAACTGTATTAAAGGGTTGCAGCATTAGCAAGGTTGAGAAACACTGCTCTGATGGCCAAAAGGAAAGAGAGAGAGAGAAAGAGAGAGTGAGAGAGACCATAAAGAAGAACGATAAAAAAAAACTATAAATAGCAAAAAAAAAAAATCCCACTAGGAAGAAAAAAAAAGACCATTGCTAAAGTCAATTTTACAAAGACCCAAACCTGAGAATTTTAGGCAAGATAAAAAAATTAGAAAAGGGCAGGAATGCGCTCAAGATGAACAATTAAAATGATCCATTATTCTCTGAAAAGACAATGCTAGACAAATGCTAACATACACTCTGGGTTCTCAGGGGGCACAGGCTTCTGTAAGAAAATGATGCTACGGAAGGTTCAGGTTAAATCAGAACGCCATCAAAAGGCGAGCCATGTGCCACAGCCCTCTTAGGAATCCCCCATAGCTAAAAACACAGAGCAGCAACAACAGACTAGCAGGCGCTCACATGACTGTCTCTACTGAGTGCGGTCAACCTGTTTAGTCAGGAACAAAGAGTTACGAAATGGATCCTGTTCTCTGCGAAGTCACAGACGATTTCTAACATAAAAGCATGCAGTGCAACAGGAAGGCGAGAGAGTAGAAATTCTCGAGGCTTTCGCTGGGGAGGGGCGCGTGCCACCCCACACAGCTGGCGCACAGTTTTGTTTCTCCCCAGTGCCAGTCAGGGAAGGAGTGGGCACCGAGCGGGGCTTTGGAACCACGGCGACCTCTCAAGGTCCCATAGTCCGGCAGGTCCGCTACTCAGCTATGTTTTCAGACTTTAAAAAAAAAAATTATTATTCCAAGGAAATTTAAGCATTTTATAGAGTTTCAAATTCTCAATTTTAAAACCATCAATGTCTAAATATGTTTTTTTTAATGCTGGGTATTTATAATGATCCTCTTAGATAAAACAGCTGCAAAAACATCATTAAAAAAAAGTTCACACTGTCACATGTAAAAGGCAGTAAGAGTCTATTTTTATAAAGTTCAAAGCGACTGTGAATCTTGCGGAGGAATCCCTGAGGACGCCCGGACGGCTGTTTCTCTGCCCGCTGCGCCTGCCTCCCGCCTGCCCCTGCTCCCTCTCCACCTTGTGCTAATAAACTCCCAGCTCTCTGCACTCGCAGCAAGCCACTGGCCTCTCAGAGAACATTCCCTGCACACGGCTAACGACTTCCACAGCCATCTTCTGACTGAAATACAAAACTCCCCGTGTTCCTCACCCAAGCCTCCGCTAACGTTGCCATCTATCTGAGCTGGAATGAATGCTGAGTGCAGATGGGGAAGACAGGTGCTGGCCTCTCTTGGCACACTGACCTAGGCCTCTCCCCTTGCCCAGTCATTGCTCCACATGGCTCCTTCCCATCCATCTATCGTAACCTATTTCACCCCGGGACCCAACAGATCCAACACCCATGACCACTGTGAAGCACCACTTCTTGGAACAAGCACTGCTTGCTCTGTCCAGCCAGCAGTCAACTCATTGTATGCGGCTGCAGGACCCCTCACCTGCATCCCCATTCTCTTCCAACATCACAGATCTTGGGCCTAGAGCATCTACTTGAAGAATGAGGTCAAAAAAGTAAACTTCAGAAAACTTCTGTTTCATGGTAGTTTCCTCTTTGCCCCATAGGAAACCCCTCCGAATGGTTTTTGGAACCACCCAGGTACTCATGGGCTTGATAAACTGGGATGCTCTCAAGACAGATTGGTACCAAGCCTGTGCATGCAGTTTCCTGGAGACATGGTCCCCAGAACACTAGGCTACGCTCACCTGCCAATCACAGATGGGAACATGGTAGAGTTTATCCTGAGTCCCCTAATCTTAGCATTCCACTGGGTACAAGGCTTCTGTAGAGAATACATGGTCAGTACCTGTCATGGGGTTACATCTCTGGTGGAAACGCCAACAGGCAGCTGTCTTCTGTGCCTCTGGATGGCTACCAAGTGCACATTACGCTCACAGCTGCCCATTCACATCAAAACGTATCAAGGAACATCAAGTCACCTCTGCTAGGGCAGGCACACAGATCACAAGAGAGCTCAGCTCTCAGGAATTTTGTCTTTTGATGCAGTGACATTTCTTGTGTTAAAAACAGAACACCGTGTGTGTGTGTGTGTGTGTGCAAATGTGCACACACGCACGCCTGTCTGTCTTTGTATATGTGTCTGTGCACATGTAGTATGACTGCACACACACATACATTGTACACGTGGAGGTCAGAGGTCAACGCTGAGTAGCTTTAATCACTCACCACCTTTTGTGGAGACAAGATCTCTTACTGAACCCAGGGCTCATCGTTTCAGCGAAGACTGTCTAGACAGCAAGCCCCGGGATCCACGCCCTGCACAGAGTTACAGATGGGCGCCACCACATCTTGGTTTTAGGTGGACACAAAAGATCTCAGGTCCTCAGACTTGTGCAGTAAGCCACCTCACCTACTGAGCCATGTCCCTATCCCTACACACATCTGAGCGTCGTTAAGCTATGTTCTGTTTGCAAGAGAATGGGTCACTGGATGGATTGTGTGAGTGTGTGGTAGGCGGGGCCCTAGCAGCCTAGTGCATCCTGGGTAGGCACACTACCACTGAACTATATTCTTAATTTCTTTTTTTTTATTTCTTAATTTTAAAACAAGGTCTCATTAAACTTACAGTGTACCCCAACCAGGAATTTGTAATCCTCCTGCCTCAGTCTCCCAAGTAGGTGCAATTACAAAGCCTGAGTCAACAGGCCTGGTTTGGATGAATTCTTTGTGGCATTGGTTTTAGAGAGCTATTCTCTATAGGTGGTAACAGGAATTGGTTTTAGATTTATTTTTCATGTATATGTTCCCCCCTCCCATGGTACATGCATACCATGTGTGTGCCTAGTGCCTGCATAGGCCAGAAGAGGGCGCTGAATGTCCTGAAACTGGAGTTACAGCTGCTTGTGAGCTGCCATGCAGGTGCTGAGAATCAAATGGGGGTCCTCTGCAAGACAGCAAGTGCTCTTAACAACTGAGGCGTCTCCCCAGACCTAGACACTAACATTCGAAGCAAAACTTACCCCAAAGTCTTCTACTCAGTGCTGCCACAGAGCTGTGAGACAACTGAAGGATATATAGTATGTATATATGATATATATCATATAAATACTAAAGGATATATATTATATATCATATAAATACTAAAGGATATATATTATACATCATATAAATACTAAAGGATATATATTATACATCATATAAATACTAAAGGATATATATTATACATCATATAAATACTAAAGGATATATATTATACATCATATAAATACTAAAGGATATATATTATACATCATATAAATACTAAAGGATATATATTATACATCATATAAATACTAAAGGATATATATTATATATCATATAAATACTAAAGGATATATATTATACATCATATAAATACTAAAGGATATATATTATATATCATATAAATACTAAAGGATATATATTATATATCATATAAATACTAAAGGATATATATTATATATCATATAAATACTAAAGGATATATATTATACATCATATAAATACTAAAGGATATATATTATATATCATATAAATACTAAAGGATATATATTATACATCATATAAATACTAAAGGATATATATTATATATCATATAAATACTAAAGGATATATATTATATATCATATAAATACTAAAGGATATATATTATATATCATATAAATACTAAAGGATATATATTATACATCATATAAATACTAAAGGATATATATTATATATCATATAAATACTAAAGGATATATATTATACATCATATAAATACTAAAGGATATATATTATATATCATATAAATACTAAAGGATATATATTATACATCATATAAATACTAAAGGATATATATTATATATCATATAAATACTAAAGGATATATATTATACATCATATAAATACTAAAGGATATATATTATATATCATATAAATACTAAAGGATATATATTATACATCATATAAATACTAAAGGTTATATATTATATATCATATAAATACTAAAGGATATATATTATATATCATATAAATACTAAAGGATATATATTATATATCATATAAATACTAAAGGATATATATTATACATCATATAAATACTAAAGGATATATATTATATATCATATAAATACTAAAGGATATATATTATATATCATATAAATACTAAAGGATATATATTATATATCATATAAATACAAAAGGATATATATTATATATCATATAAATACTAAAGGATATATAGTATGTATATATGATATATATCATATAAATACAAAAGGATATATATTATATATCATATAAATACTAAAGGATATATTATGTATATCATATAAATACTTTTCTTCTTAAGTTAAAAAATCCAAAGCACTCATATCCTGAGACGTTTTGGATTGGAAACGGCAATGTGCACATAATTGCAAGTCATTTTACTTTTTAAATGAGAAGTGCAGAAGTTGAGACATTGCTAAGCCTCTCCTTCTGCTCTGGAATGTTGAGGTGGGTAAGAAGGGGGTGGGGGGGGGAGCTCGTTGTTTATCTGCTTGTTTTCAGCTAGTCAGGCAAGGTAGATCGTCCCTGGCCATCAGCCAAATTCTGCTAGTTCAGGCTCATTTATGCCCACTAACCTCTCTTTCACTCACAGGTAGTATTTTCAGACCTTCATGATGAATGCAAGGCTTAGAGCCCCGTATCCTGTAGCAGTTTAATGCCCCCTCCCAAGCCCCAAATGTCTGATAGGCATTGCCATAAGTAAGCTGGCACTTGAGATCCATACAATTCCATAACAGCCACCATCACCGATGCTCTCTATATCCAGACCAATGTCTTCTCTGAGACAATGTGGTACACCATTCCTAAGAGACATCAGAGCTTACAAAGGGCCAGTGTCATTATCTCCTGAAATATCAACTACATGCAAATAATGATTCTGTTAATCTACTTAAATCTAATGAGTACTGACTTTTTAAAAAAATTCTGTCCCAAAACTACTTTTCCCAGGGGTTCAGGGAGGCACTGGGGTAGTACCAATGCTTCAAATGCTGCTGGTGGTCAGTCAAGCTGTGTGTGATTTAGAAAACTGAACAACTGGGTAACCAATAGCCCCCCTCTGGACATACCGCACAGATGACACACCAGGATTTCAAAAACATTTACACGCATGCTTCCCTAGCTTCTTTATCCCTAATTTTTGCAGTTAAGGCAAATTCTTCCTATTATCAATGAGTTTTTTTTTTTTTTTCTTTCAGAAAATCTGTCTCTGGCTTTTTTACAAATCACACAAGGAGATAGCTGCATCAGGATCATGAGCTCTAATACGGGCTTAACATTATAAAAGCCAGCTAAACTCTCGGCTCACTGTCTGCCCAGCATATCGACAGGCAACTCTTCTGGAATCACTTTAACCACAGAATTTGCCTGTTGCAAACACAGGAAGAGATTTTCAGCTTCTTAAAGCAACAAAAGTCCTGCCCTGTTATTAGCTCACACTCCTCAGACGCTCACGCATCTTGGCCAGCCACCTCTCTTGATCTTTACTGTTTCGTTCCAACTCTGGAAGCCAGTGCAGCAGCACAGGGATGATCTTCTCCTGCTGGCTCCAGGAAGCCCATCTGCACGGAGCTGCAATCTCCCAGGCCTTAGCCAGCTTAATGTTTGTCCTACAAAGGACAGTCCATCTGGCTGCTGCTACAAAACCTAGCATGTTACTGGTTTAACGCAAAAGAAAACTCCATGTAAAATTCTATACCATCTGCCTTTTTACTGCATCTCCCTCAATGTGGCTAAGGGGGCAAAGTGTTGAGACCCTTTCCCCCTCCTAGCTTTTCTTTCAATTGTGCTAAGGTAGATCTAACACAAACTCTCTTAAAGTGCACCGCTCCGGACATTCACATCACTGCACAGCCACCACCCCATTCTTCTCCAAAGTTCTCTGTGACATTCTTATTACCTGTAGGAGGCTCTAATAAAAATTCAGTTTTAGTTAATGGAACTGTACACTAAAAAGGGAACATCTTGCAGTATCTTAGTTATACTCCAACAGCACTGATTGAAAACAGAGGAAGATGGTGCTGTGAGAAATGAAGCCAGCGAGGAATGGGCTCACACGGGGGCAGGCAGATGGAGAGAGCTCACTGGCATCCCGAGTACCTGGCAGCTCACGGTCAGTGCTTCTGAGCGCCTCTTCCCCAGCCTCCCTGCCAGCCACTGAAACTGGTCATGTGTTTGCTAGCCTGGCTTCCAAAGAGACAGCTGAGAAAGTGCAACCGTCAGGGGTGAAAGTACTAAAATGAGGTGCTCTCGAAGGAACAGAGGCGATGGCTATGATCTGCTGTTAGTGTCGCCTGCTGCAGGAGCCTCGGGGAAGCCACAAGGGCCACCTTTTGTTCTTATTTCAAATTTCTTGAACAATAGCCACTTCACCTCAATAAATTTTATGTGGTGCATTCAATTGAGTGCTTAGTAGATCTGCCAGCAGCAATGAATCTGTTATGCAGACAGAAGTCCCCACATTAAGGCCATGGTGTGTGTGTTCAAGGCAGTGTGATGAAATAGACTAACTAGACCAACACCATTTTGGAATATCTGTGACCTCAGGAGCAGGGACACTGCTATTCTACAAAGCTTCTGAAACTGAAGACGACAACACAAATGCTCAACCAATACAGAAGGGACTAAACAGACTGTAGGGGGTCATATAGTAGGGTGGCATACCCAGAGTCTACGTGAAGAGGAGGGCAACGGTTCTCAAGGGTGCATTTCCAGGGTCTATGCGAAGACAAAGTGGGAAGAAGCCTTGAAAACACTAGCACAGGAGACCACTTCCTAAATCGAACCCCAGTAGCACAGACACTGAGAGAAACAATAAATGGGACCTCCTGAAACTAAGAAGCTTCTGTAAAGCAAAGAACATGGTCAACAAGACAAAATGGCAGCCTACAGAATGGAATGGGAAAAGATCTTCACCAACCCCACATCAGACAGAGGGCTGATCTCCAAAATATACAAAGAACTCAAGAAATTGGTCATTAAAGGAACAAATAATCCAATAAAAAAAATGGGGTACAGACCTAAACAAAGAACTCTCAACAAAGGAATATAAAATTGCTAAAAGACACCTAAGGAAATGCTCAACATCTTTAGTCATCAGAGAAATATAAATCAAAACAACTCTGAGATACCCTTACACATATCAGAATGGCCAAGATAAAAAACATGAATGGCAACTTATGCTGGAGGGTATGTAGAATAGAGAGAAAAAACACTCCTCCATTGCTGGCGAGAGTGCAAACTGGTAGAGTCACTTTGTAAATAAATATAGTGGTTTCCCAGAAAATTAGGAATCAATCTACCTCAAGACCCAGCAATACCACTTTTGGGCATATACCCAAAGGATTCTCAGTCACACCACAAGGACATTTGCTCAATCATGTTCACAGAGGCACTATTTGTAATAGCCAGAACCTGGAAACAACCTAGATGCCCCTCAACTGAAGAATGGATAAAGAAAATGTGGTACATTTATACAATGGAATACTATGCAGCGGTAAAAAAACAATGCCATCTTTAAATATGCAGGCAAATGGAAGGAACAAAAAAAAAACCATACTGAGATAACCCAGACTCAGAAAGACACATATAATATATACTCACTCATAAGTGGCTTTTAGACATAAAGCAAAGAAAAACCAGCCTGCCAGAGAACCTAGACAATAAAGACGACCCTAAGAGAGACATACATGGATCCGCCTAAGAAGCAGAAAAAGACAAGATCTCCTGAGCAAACTGGGAGCGTGTGGGGCAGGGGGGAGCATGGAAGGGGAGAGGGGAGAAAGAAAGGAGAGTTGGGAAAAACATATAGCTTAATTAAAAACAATAAAGTATAAAAAAATCTATGTGTGACTGTAGAGAAACAGGCAAGAGCAGATAGCATGTAAGTAGTGGAGACTTCCAGTATGCATTCCACACAGCACCCAGAATAATGCATATTTTCCTTGTACGGGAACCCCTCTTTTATGGACTAGTACACCAAACAGGAAGGACCTGTCATGTTCCAATTTTTACTGTAAATCTAGACAATAGTCCTCATAAAATAAGGTAGGCCACAGAGTGGGCACGCATATGCATGCTACCCACATTGCCTTTAGACTATACTTTAAAATGTCTGGTAGTTACGTATATTGGAAGGCGGTTGAGATGAGTACATATTACTACTACGCAGGTGCCTCTGTGAGCCACAAGGAAACCCTTAAGACACATAATTAACATGCTTAGTTTGTTCTCACTTAAATCATTAATTATAACCTTATCTTCAGCATTTTTTTTTTGAAAATGAGCGTGTCTTTCTGTAGCAATCTTGGATCCTGCAATTCAAGACCCACTAAAATAGCATGCGAGCAGTACCTTCCCACTCCGAAGGCCCTGCTTGGAAAATATGCTGGTGCCAGGGCATTGGCAGTGACTGAGTGGACACAGTGACCATGAACCAGTCAAGGGCTTTGTTCTCTTGGTTTCCAAATTAGAACCTCCCAGAAATCCTAACCAGAAACGGAGACACAGAATTGTGAGGGTTTTACATTCTTAAAAGCTTTCTGGGGAGTGTGTGGAAGAGCCTTTTGCAGCAGACCATTTAGCAATTCTTAGCCTAGTCATTTGAGGCACTCACTCAGCGCCGTCGGGGCCCCGTTCCAAGCAGCTCTTTGCAGACAGACTAAAAGGGTGCTCTACTAAGCTGCAGCCCACTTGGAGGAAAAAAAAAAGAGACAGAAGTAAGATAGTAGGTGTTAAGTGAGTAGGAGGGCCCTGAGCGCTGCTCTGGGAAGCGGAAGGCTTGGAGCCCCATGTAGAATGTCTCGATAAGAAGCCTAGCTCATCAGCCATCTGCTGATGGTGAGGAAAACCAGATTATAAAGAAGCTGTATAAAGCCAACAGCTACAGAGACAGAGTCCTGGGAAACTTGGGATGATGTGTAGGATCCCAGCTCCCTTTATTCTGCCCATGCTATTATCTGTGACCCCAAGTGACACTAAGGAGTGACTTCTATCATGTGTGCAAAAAAAAGAAAGGAAAAAGCTGGAGGCTTGCAGGAGAGGGACAGACATTTCCAAATTCCAAAGGGGAGCAGTAAAAACAAGAACGGGGGAAGATAGTGATGACAGAACATGCGACATGAACATCTACATGGATTTGAACCTCCCTACCCTGAACCAAATAGCAATCACACCTACAAACGCCCCCAGGTCCTGCTCTGTATGTACTTGCTGTTCACTGTAAGCAGACAGGGCTTTTGACACAGAGGACTCAGGGTAGAGAAGAGGCCAGGCTGCAGGATGTTAGCCAGGTCTCTTCCAATCACTTGTAAGATTCTTTTAAGGATCAGGGTGCTCTAGCAGAGGAGGAGCTACTGGGTCAATTAGAGCAGCCATCCTCTACGCCGAGGCAGCCACACTGTGGGTACGCAGAGTAGCAAAGAAACCGCCTTTATATGTAAGCCACCAAAATGCTGTTTCCAGGTGGGCTTGAACATGGAGGCACAGACTGCTTCTGTCCCACTGATGCCTTCGGCTGGGGAGCCATGCAGTATAAACAACTGCACAGCTTCAGAAACCCCACTGTCCTGGTGTGGTTCCCCGATAAGTAACGTCAACCTGTCCATGTGACCTGAAGGCTTCATTAGGAAGGAGTTAGCATGTTGGTAAAGCAGTAATTGGTCACTGTAACAATAGCAAGCTCGAGCTGGGGAATTTAGGAGACAGCACCGGGAAAAGCCAGTTTCTTCCTTCACTATTATTTTTGCTAAGAGTTGAAAAATTATACTGTAATAAAATGAGATATTAAAATAGAGGCAACATTGATTTTTATTGCTCTAAGATGGACTTCCAGCCGGGCGGTGGTGGCACACGCCTTTAATCCCAGCACTCGGGAGGCAGAGGCAGGTGGATCTCTGGGAGTTCGAGGTCAGCCTGGTCTGGTCTACAAGAGCTAGTTCTGGGAAAGGCACCAAAGCTACAGAGAAACCCTGTCTCGAAAAACCAAAAAAAAAAAAAAAAAAAAAAAAGATGGACTTCCATCCCTTCTACCTCCTCTACTGCTTCTTCCTCCTCATCCTGTAGCCCAAGCTGATCTGGAACTCATTGAATAGCCGAGGCTGACCATGAAGGCCCCATCCTCCTGTCTACCTATCAGGTGCTGGGATTACAGACATGGACCACCCTGTCTGGCTAAAACATTTTTATGGTCTTATTGACAGCAGCCAAGCTTTAACTTAACCCCTACCCCCACCATAGAACCCTATCCCCAATTCTCCTCTCTTCCAAATGCATTTGACAATCTGACGAGTCAAGATAGCCTCACAGACACATTTTTAAAATTATCTCTTCTCAGGAGGGAAGACCCAAGAGAGCAGTACCAAGCAGCAAACATAAAGAGCCTCCTTGACTCTGGGACCTTGCTCTCCACGTAGCAAAAGTATGCTTTTCTTATACATGAATTAGCATCTTGGAAAACTGTAGACCTGTGCCGGTTAGCTTTTGCCAACTTGACCTAAACTGTAGTCATCTTGGAAAGGGAACCTCAGTTGAGAAAAAGGTTTCCATCAGATTGGCCTATGGGCAAGTCTGTGAGGCATTTTCTTGACTGATGATGGATGAGGGAGGGCCCAGCTCACTGTGGGTGATGTCACCCATGGGCAGGCCGTCTTGAGGTGTGTAAGAAAACAAACAGAGCAAGCCACTGGGAGCAAGGCAGCAGGCAACCCTCTTTAAGGGCTTCTGCATCAGTTCCTGCCTCCAGGGTTCTGCTTTGAGTTCCTTCCCTGACTTCCCTCAGTGATGGACCACAACTAAGCTAAACCAATCCTTTCGCCCCCAAGCTGCTTTCGGTCAGCATTTTATCACAGCACTAAAAGCCTAAACAAGACAAGGACAATAGAACATGAACTCAACGTTAAGATTTTAAATGACCTTATCAGCTTCCTACTAGACTTCCCCGGCCCCCTTCCCACCTTTGCCACATGAGTCTTAGCATCCAAAAATCGCAGGGGCAGTGAGGACACGTTCAGGAAACAGTGGGTGCCATGACAAACACAGCAGGGAATCATGCCCCACTCGTGCCCGTTCACTCAAGGAAAGAAAAACACAGGACAGATTGCCCGGAAATGTCTCAGAGCCACTTAGAAAGATGGGCATCTCTATTTCCTGGCACTGACCACACTGGTCTCATTCTGCCTTAGCAAGTATTCTCTGCCACCACTGACACAAGCTAGGGACAAGGAAAAGGAGCCCAAGATCCGGACAGGGAGGGGGAGCTTGGGAAGAATGCACGGCTGGACGAGGAAGAAAGGCCGTGCTAGCCCTGGTTACTCATTTCAAGCCTCATGGTACAGCTTAAAGGAAGCTGCATGACACGGATCTTAGGAAGACCCGAGAGTACCTTTAAATTTCCACTAACCAAACCCTTTCTTAAGATGGATTTAATGTCAAAAGAGAAGGGAAAGAAAGATGGAATTACTGTCTAAAGATGCCCTCTGCAGAGGCCTGCCTCCTTGAGGGAAGGGATGTCCTTACCTCGATGATGTAGAGGACCACATTCTTGTAGAAGCAGTAGAGGATGCACTTGGTCACGCGGTTGTAGCTCCAGGCTCCGTGAACTAGAAGCAGCTTCTCCAGGTAGGAAAACTGTAAAGGGACAGTGACAAAGCTCAGAGAAGCCTGCCATGGGGGAATAAAGGACATATGCTGTCTTCATGAGCAGAAAACAGACAGGGAAGGGGAGGAGACCAGAACCCTACGTAGCCAACAAAAGAAACAAACTAGAAACAAAACCTGTTCCCCTCAGGTGGAGCTTTCAGAGCCGCTGAGAAGGAAAAAAAAAATCTCTTCAACTGACTAATTATTGTTGTCCCCAAACAAGCTGCTGGCTTCTTACTATGACTGTTTTGGAATTCTTTAAGCTAAATGCCTTTCAGGGACTTAATTAGGCAAAGAAGGTGACTGTGTGAACTGTAAGAAAGGCAAATGGAAGCCGGGCGGTGGTGGCGCACGCCTTTAATCCCAGCACTCGGGAGGCAGAGGCAGGCGCATCTCTGTGAGTTCGAGACCAGCCTGGTCTACAAGAGCTAGTTCCAGGACAGGCTCCAAAGCCACATAGAAACCCTGTCTCGAAAAACCAAAAAAAAAAAAAAAAAAAAAAAAGAAAGGCAAATGGAAATGGGACAGCTCCACATGATCCAGTCACACATTTCATGGTGATCACAGGAGGAGGGACACTCACCCAGCGAAGGTTATACTCAAGAAAGGGTGTGCACTTGAGGACAGCATTCTGTCAGCTTGTCAGCTAAAAGCGATTACACTTCCCATACCCTACAGAGGCACCAGGACAGACTTACCCAGGGGCACATAGATATAGAGACATACAGACATACAAATGTAATACATATGTACACACATGTATACACACACAAACATAATACACACATGCATGTACACACACACACACACACACTGTCTCCACTTCTACATTCGTGGTATAGTCCTTCTTTATCTTCCACTCAGAACACCCACCTGTGCAATCAAGGGCAGCTGATTAGCTCTGGGTAGGAGTGATTTAAGGGCTCTTGCAGTCTGAGACAAAGCCACAATATTCCAGGGGCATGTAGTGTAAAGCAGCTGTCTACCCAGAGTCAGTCAAGACAGACAAAAGCAGGGGCAGATGGAATGTTCTCTGAAAGATTGGGAACCGAGGGCTGTGGACACACACTATACCATACAGTCCCTCTGCCTAGTTTAGGTGGTCAGCAGTGGCCAGTCACCTGTCTAGCAGCTGCTGTGTGTGCAGTATAAGGCAGACAGCAAGGGCTTGGAACCAGGGCTCTGGCCACTACAAGACTGTCTTGGTATCTTTTCTTTACCTTACGGCTGCTTTTTTCAAAACACAAATTAAAAAAAAAAAAAACGCATCTACCCATATCAAAATAATAAAGAACATGGTATTAACTTCAAGCAGACACGGTTATCATTTCAATGGGGCAGAGGAACTCACCCCACTGATGGTGTTTCTGGCATAGTAATTAAGGAAGAGGCAATTTAGAGTCTAGTGCTTGGCACAAATTCAGCCCTGAGATGACAGCATGCCTTTGCAGGACAATGAACAGGGAGATTCAGATATGGTTCCTTTGAGAGTGGTGGCTACTACCCTGGAGGGCAAAGAAAACCCCCAAGCGGACACAGAAGGCTCTGTCCCACCCCCTCAGATGCTTCCTTTTAATAAAAGCGGCTGTTTCACCTTCCACATCCTACCCATGTGCAGCTTCAGTAAGGAATCCCTGCTCCCAAGACATCCTAAAGAGAAAAGCAGACAAATATTTGCCTGTAACTCCTAGGAAACCTCTTAAGTTCCCTTCCAGCCCCATGATGTTATAACTCAAGTATTTAATAATGCTGGGGTATATAACATCCACAGTTGCTGACAGCAGACAGGAAGCGTGGGTCCCACGGGCCTCTGCACAGTTGATTCGGCAAAGTAAAGGAGCAGGTGTGTGTGGCAGCCCCCGAGTTCACAGGGGTCTGCTGTTCTCTGATGTTGGGCCTGTGCTCAGCCCAGAGGCCAGTCGTTGGGTGCATAGGACCTGCAGATTTCTCACCGGTAAAATCAGAATTCCTTCTGCCTACTTCAGGAATCAGCTCAGGGGTTTGACGTGCACAAAAAAAGAAAACTGACTTAGGCCGTTTTCAAAGCCATGTGGTCTGGGTAATTTCTTGCTGTCTTTGCCGAACCTAAAACCAGAAGGAAACCTGAGAGGCAAACAAATGGAGCTTCCTTCAGGGATGGGGATCCCCCCAAAGGAGCAGAGGACCAGACCACGAGCCCCAGGGCTTGGACGAAGGGTTTTCTATGCATTGGAGCTGCAAAGGTGACAAAGGCACTGCTCCTCGTAACCACGCAGTTAGGGTTGGCGTGTTCGTCAAAAGGCTGTCCAATGAATTGGGGGTGCGAGGCTGGTACTACAGCAAATACAGGCATTTAGCCACATGACCCCACAACTGGGTAACTGGAAAACATGCCAGTATTCCCTGGGACTACACTTCTGGATGATGAACCAGGCCACATAGCCCAGATCTTCCGTAGGAGGGTCCTGGAGTTGACTCTTCTGACTAGCATGAAGAGTTAGACGTTTCTTGGATTCTTGAGGCACACGTGAGAAAACTAGGAACCAGATCAGTGTCCATGACCACAGAGCCTATCAGAAACACGCTAGAGAGGAATGGGCCCAACTCAGCCTGACTGCAGGAGGCTGCTTGCTACTGACCATGAATCACCTAGCTCCTGCCCTATCAGTTTAACTCACAGCAGGGGTCCTCGGGGGTCCCCAGGCATGATTGCCAAGGGGGGAGGGATATCTGTGACTGCTTTGTCCTGGCCTAAACCACTGGCCCAAGCATGCCAGCCCTTCAAGAAGAAGGGAGGTCCTTGAGTGAGAGTCTAGCAGAGCAAGGTACTCTGAGAACAGCTGTTCTTCAGTGGGGGATGCACACACATGCAAATGCACGCACACACACACACATGCACGTACACACATACACACATGCACACACACGCACATGCATGCACACACACAGGCACGCACATGCACACACACACAAACACACACACATACACACACACACATCAGCAGGAACAGGAGTAGAGCACAAGAGGCCTAGGGAACCTGTCTCCCAGGAAAGGTGCATCTTTGAGATGACAGCTCCGTGAGCCAGTCCCACCTCTGGCCCAAGGAAACACAATCCAGAGAAGGGGCCTCAAACTGTTCAAGATTCAAACAACAGAGACATCAGCAGGTACCTGCTGTTCATCTAGACGGTAACCTCCTAAAGTGGGCAGAGCCCTTGGGCTGAGCTCCTGTGCCCAGCTGCCATCACTGTGATGAGGAGGGGTGGCTGACCTGTGCAATGGCGTAATCTGAGTTGTTGGTGGCCTGCATGCCCTCGTTCCCGCTGATCCCGACCCCTACATGGGCTGTCTGGATCATCCCCACGTCATTGGCACCGTCCCCGATGGCCAGGGTAATGGCTTTCACCCGCTTCTTCACAACATCCACAATCTCAGACTTCTGCAGAGGGGACACTCTGTGAGGGAAGAGAGAAGAGGGAGGAGTGAGGACAGCAGGCACCCTTCCTGAAGGGACGGACAGCTGTGGCACACGGGCTGCATTCAGAGACAGACACCAGACAACCTCTAAATCCAGTGTGTACATTTTCCGCTCATATGGGAAGAAGCTTTGAGGAAACAGGGGTTTGTGGCTTTCAAGTGTTTGCCAAATTCACGGATGCAATCTTATCTCTAAAGCAGCCCGTTTGCCATCCAAGGCTGCGTGGAGTGAGTGGTAAGCAAACCCTCTGGGGCTATGGGCATTGCCCAAGACCAAACACAGGTAATCTAGCTACCAGAAGTGAAAATATCTTCCAAATAAACCAGAACACTGGAAGAGCCTCCCCACCTCACTCCTTGTATTGTACTAGGCATCCTGTACAGCGCTGGAGCTGCAAGGAAAATTCCAGAGAATTCACAGGAAAGAAAGAAAATGGGCAGGGCACAAGAAAGGTCAAGGAGAAACCAGAGCGACAGGAAGGAAGATTTCCTCTATCTCTACCCAGAGATGATGATGTGTTTGCCAGGCAGCCAGGGCAAGAGGCTGAGTCTGGATATTCCCAGGCCTGAGGTCTTCTGCTACTGGAGGGGCAGAAGCACAAGCCAGTATAAGAAGACAAAAGTAGTCCTGGCCTGGGAGGATGGACAGATGCCAAGATCCCTCCGCACTCTGGGAAGAGGCCGTCTATGATCTAAGGACCCCGTGGGCAGCAACGTTGGTTAATGAACTGTTCCACCACAGTGCAAGCCAGGATGATTCAGCGGCATGAAAAGTGCCACTAATATCTCAGGGCTGAGTTCTTTTTAATCCTGAATTGGTAAACTGACATTTGATTTGGGGAATTTACAAGGAAGCCCCCAGTTATCTCCAGAGGGAAGGACGCAGTGGCTGTACTCACACGTGGGCTGTGTATACACTAGACCTGCATTTTTGCTTTTAAGTAATTTATTTATTTTTATTTTGTGTGTATTGGTATTTTATATTGGTGAATGTATGCCTGTGTGATAGTTTTAGATCCTGGAGTGATAGACAGTTGTGAGTTGCCATGTGGGTGCTGGAAATTAAACCTGGGTCAGTGCTCTTAACCGGGGATCCATCTCTCCAGCCCCAAGACCTGCTCCATAAGAACTGCACCACTTGGTATAGTTGTCCTTGACCCCCAAGATCAAGGGCACCCTGGGCAGACGTGGGGCTGCAGCTTCCAGGGTTTATATGTCACCTAACTGAGAGTGAGCTGGTGTAGAGAGAGGGGACATCACTTGGAGGGTGGCCACTGCACACTGAAGGAGGGGCTAAGAGAACTGTGGACATGAAATAAGGATGGAGTTAAATAGTGCAAGGATGTTGTTTGAGCCGAAGGTTGTTGGTTTTCTGTTGGGTGTTAGAGTTTAGTTTTTAACATGCCCTACAGAGACCCACATGTTAAAGGCTTAGTCCCCACATATTGGGAGTGGTGGAGCCTTTAAAAGACGGGGATTGTGACTGGAGAGATTGCTCAGCGGTTAAGAGCACTGAGGCTGATACCCAGCATCTACATTATGTCTACAACCATCCATAAGTCCAGCTCCAGAAGATCTAATGCCCTGTTCTGACTTCTGTAAGGGCCAGACACACACACGGAACATAGACATACACTCAGGCAAAGCACTCACACACGAAAAGCAAATTAATCTTAAAGATTTTTTAATTAACAAAAAGATGGAGACTAGTGGGAGGTCTCTCACTCATGACGAGCATGATGTCGTGGGACCAAGCTCCTCCTCTTTCTCTTTTCCACTTCCTAGCCTTGAGGTAAACATCTTTGGTCATACCCTGCATGGTGTTCTGTTTCCGTGGGACCCAGACAACAGGATGATCGATGATGGAGTGAGAGCTCCCAAACCCCCAAAATCAACAAAACAAAACAACAATACAAAACCCCTTTCATCCCAAATAACTTCCCTTATAGTAACAGAAAGCAGGCTAAAGTGACCAACAGGAGCAAGCTACAAGTCACCAGGTTTGTTCGGTCTGGCTCTGAGATTTGGCTCTGAAGTCACTCAGTTAAGCCTATTGCAATGGCTGGCAGTACACCCCATGAATATACAACAGCTGTCTCTTCCCAGCTAGCAAAAGCCAGAGGCGTATAAGGCAAGTGCAACCCTGGCATTGGAGGCGCATGAAATTCTCATCAAGACTTTATTGCGCTCTTACACTGTAAGACCTTGAGAAAATGTAAGTCGAGCACTCGCTCAGGGTTCAAAACAGATGTCAAACGGCTGATTTCTGCAGACCTGACGGGGCACCACTACACTTTAGCCGTGCAAAGCACTTGTGGATGCCAAGTTGCCACGGAGCAGAACACAGCTCTTTCCTCATCTTAATTCGGGACCTGGAACCATGCACCATACTTAATAAGCATTCCCAGCATATAATGTGTTCACCCCATAAAATAAAGCCCCAGACCACATCTGAACTGAGCAAGGAGCTTGGCACACTTCTGTAACCAATTTTGGTGCGTTATGAATGAAAAAACGTAAACGCGAAAAGTTCCATCAACTGAAGAGGTAATCTACGTACCTAGAGAATGCAATCGATTTGCAAATGAAAAACTCCCTCTCGAGACCTAAAGAAAGGCTCAGTGTCCCCACAGCATCTCATTTTCTGTGTCTCGACTTTTTAAAGCTTGTTCTCTCAAGTTACTGCGAACATAACGCGTAAGTAAAACCAAGGGTGGATGCTTCCACAGAAGTGATGTCATACATTAGTTTACCTGAGCTATCTTTCAGAGTGCTATAAGTGAGCTTAGCAAGTCCCTTTCAGATGGGGCTGGGCCTAGATCATGGATTGGCGTACAGCGTTCCCGCGAGCTGGAGGGGTTGAAAACATTCCTTTCAGAAACATCAAAGAGAATGCCAGGCAGATCACTGACACCACCCGACAAACCAGACTCACTGACACCTTTCACTAGCTGATCACAAATGGTTAACGAGATGTACAAGAAGTTTTCAGGTCACTGTGCCAGATCAGTGATTTTTCAAGCAACCAAAACAAGGACCAAAGTCATTGGCAGACCCTCATTCAGAAAGCCAGGGAAGGGCCTGTGCCGTGGTTTGGATGAGAAATGTCCCCCATAGGCTCATGGATTCAAGCACTTGGTCCCTGGCTGGTAGCACTCTTTGTGCAGGCTAGAGAACCCTTAGGAAGTACGGTTCTTGGCCAGCCTTTGAGTTTTAGAACTTGTGGTCCCACTTCCTGTTCTTCGCTACTTCCTGTGTGTTTTTGAAGTGTAATCAGTACGCTTTCTGCACCGGCTGCCACGCCTTTCCAGCATTAAAGGGCTGGATCCCCTCTGGAAACAGGAGCCAGATCAACCCTTTGTTCCTTCAGCTGCTTTGTGTCAGGATACTGGTGCGGCAGCGGAGGAAGTCAGAGAGAGCCTGCGATGGGCCGAGGTGGTTTGTGTCGGGGTGATGAAAGTACTTCCTAGTTCCCGTGTTTCCTAGCCACACTTAAATGATAACACAGGTGCACAGAAAGGTCAGATAAATAATGATAATAATAATAACAACAACAACAATAAATAATAGTTCTGCAAAATCATTGAACCTCATTCAGTTCTTACAGACCTTACAGAGTCTTCTTCAAAATCAAGAATGTAGCCTCAATTCAGGCTGGCATTTCATTTAAGATATTCTACAAGTGTGAGTATGTCACAGAAGATGGAAGTGGGGGGCGTCAGAATGAGAGAGATAATATTTACCGTCCTCTTTCCTTTGCAATGCATGGAAGATTATCTATATGAAGTCTAAAACCCAGAAGGACTGAGCAACACACTGCCAACGTATCAGATTTCACTTGAAAAAGTGTTCACTTTCCTGTAGTGGAAACTATTCCATGATGGGGATTTTTCTCTGAGCAGAGAAGCATTGAAATAAAAGGCTATGACACGTTCCTTCTAGCTGCCACTTAGCTTCCAAGGTTACAGTTTCTTTCCAGATTTATTTATTTTTACTTAATGTATATGAGTGTAGTATCTGCATGTATGTAAATGTATCACAGGCATGCAGTGCTGGAGAGGTGGGAAGAGGACATTATTTCTCTGTAACGGGGGCTACAAACCATCGTGTAGCTACCACGAGAGTGCTGCGAACTGACCCTGGGTCCTTTGCAAGGGCTCTCAATCATGAAGTCATCTCTCCAGCCCCATGAAAGTCTCGTATCTCGGTCTGTGAGATGGTTCAGTGGGGGAAAGGGGCTTGCAGCCAAGCCCAGTGACCCAAGTTTGACCTCTGGGTCCCACATGGTAGAAGAAGAGATCCAACTTCCTCCAGTTGTCCTGTGATCTCTACAAACACACCATGACATGCTTGTGACCATATGTATATACATATATCCACACAATAGTTCATATAATTTAAAGTCATCTTATTTTAAGCACACACACACACACACACACACACACCTAATTTGTAGAAGCCCTCTCATAAGGCGTCCTGAAGAAAGCACCTCCATGCTATGCAGCAATCAAGGGCTGGGTCTTGCCTCTCACAGCCCCCTTTGTTGTTTCATGACCCCATGCACACCTCTTTCACATGGTGCCTTCAAAGCAGTGAAGATTGCTTCTCCACCACCCCCACTTCCCACCAGACCCCTAACACCAAATTCTGTCATACAGCAGAGATTCCGTGAATAATGTTGAAATATAGATCCTGCTCCCCAGAGCAGTTCACCTCTAGCCCTAACTACAAAGCAAGGCAAAAAGCTGCCTCAGAGTGTCCCACACAAGCAGCAGACACGAGACCATGCAGTTGTCAGACAACCATGAGAGACCACGGAGACAAGCAAAGAATTCAAGATTGTCTGGACACCTCCGTGAAATCCATATTTTCCATGAATGATAGTTCACAGAAAGCAGATAAAAATACGTCATTTTACCGTGCTCCGGGGACAGACCCTGTTTGCAAACTTCCTGACCAACATGCTGGTGGTCCCGATTCTATTTCCTGTTAGGGTCCTTGAAAACATTCCAGACTTCTTCTGACAGCTCCCATTGACAAATGGGCAGCAGTGATCTCTGGCCTCACCAAGGCTCTCCTGGGAAGGGCTAACATGTGAGCCTGGTCTTTTCTTCCACCTCGCTTCTGCAGATCACAATGCTTTGATTGTTATAGGCCAACCATTAGCCCCTGGATATCATCTTGCTTAAGCACTCGATGGGCTTTGTAGATACTTGCTTTCTGGTCATCAGGACTTCTCATGTGGTTGTTTGGCAGCATTGGATAATGTACGTCAGTATTTGCCTAGAATCACCTTCTCCTACCATCTGGCATGCCTCACGAGGACCCTGGCACTATTAAGAACTATTCAGCAGTCTCTGGTAGGATAAGCATTTAACTTGTGGATTAAATGCAATGATGAACCTCTATTTGTATTTGTAATAAATCCTGGCAAAATATGACATGATCCCTGGTGTGGTCCAGGCACCTTTGTGCACTGTAGAACAGACAACATCTGCTAACATTCTCTCCGTTTCTTCCCTATCAGTGACAAGGTTCTGCAGTGGAGGCTGCTATGGTCAAAGCACCAAGAGTCTGCAAGGGAGACGTGGAGAGCAGGCAGCAGTGTGAGCAACTGACTTCTGTCTTGGTAGTGTAACTTGGGAATTTCACACCTATATTAAATTTAAATTGCAGGAGCTTACTATTCCTATGACATCATTTAAGCCCTGAAGCTTTTTAACAATAAAGTATAAGTATTAATTATCAAAATCACTAAGGTACAATGTTTCCATCTTCCAGGACAGATCACTGCTATATGTTCCCCACTTTGAGACAGGAGGGAAGGTAGCCCAGGATAGCAAAATATGTGTGTGTGTGTGTGTGTGTATGTGCATGCATGCATGTGTGTGTGTGTGTGTGTGTGCATTCCAGGGTAGGCCCCAAACTCTCAATTCTCCTGTCTTATCTCTCCAAGTCCTGGGGTGACAGGCAGGTATCATCATGTCTGGCATATACAAAATTTTAAAATCAAGATTTGAACTCTGGCTTGTACTTCACAAAAAAGGGGGTGCAAGCTTCAAAAACATTCTTGTATAACTATGTTGCTGTGGCAGCGTGCCCTTTCAAGGCGCATTTAAGTCATTGTCAATATCGAATCTTTACTCATGCAGTTTGTTCTTCCAATGCATGCATCACTCAGGATGTAGTCTTGGTTCTTCTGTAAACCGTCGTGGTACATTGAGTTCTCACTCTGAATGACCTACCCCGAGCTATAGACTGAAGGACAGATTTTATCTGTCCTTCTCTTGTGGTCCAGGAAAACAAGAGGGAAGGTGCCCTAGCACTGAGCTACTTACTCACAACCTTTGGACATAAGGATGTAAGACTGGCTACTCTAGTAACCCAAAGCTATTCTATCGTATCTACAGCTAGTCAACCAGTTCAACACTACAAACGTCCTTTAAAATCTAGACTTAAATGGAGAAAGCCCCTAACAACTGGTTTAGAGATTATCTGTCTGTCTGTCTGTCTGTCTGTCTGTCTGTCTGTCTGTCATCTACCTACCTACCTATCATCCATCTTCTGTCTATCATCTATCTATCTATCTATCTATCTATCTATCTATCTATCTATCTATCTATCCTTCTATTTATCTTCTATTTATCTATCTATCAATCTATTGTCTATCTATTTATCCATCTATCTATCTTCTATTTATCTATCGATCTATTATCTATCTATCATCTATCTTTTACCTTTATTTCTTTCATCTATCTATCTATCTATCTATCTATCTATCTATCTATCTATCTATCTTCTATTTATCTATCGATCTATTATCTATCTATCTATCTATCTATCTATCTATCTATCTATCTATCTATCATCTATCTTTTACCTTTATTTCTTTCATCTATCTATCTATCTATCTATCTATCTATCTATCTATCTATCTTCTATTTATCTATCGATCTATTATCTATCTATCTATCTATCTATCTATCTATCTATCTATCATCTATCTTTTACCTTTATTTCTTTCATCTATCTATCTATCTATCTATCTATCTATCTATCTATCTATCTATCTATCTATCTATCTATCTATCTTCTATTTATCTATCGATCTATTATCTATCTATCTATCCATCTATCCATCTATCTATCTTCTATTTATCTATCGATCTATTATCTATCTATCTATCTATCATCTATCTTTTATCTTTATTTCTTTCTTCTATCTATCTATCTATCTATCTATCTATCTATCTATCTATCTATCCGTCTGTCTGTCTGTCTGTCTGTCTGTCTATCTATCTATCTACCTACCTACCTACCTACCTACCTACCTACCTACCTACCACTTGACTGATATCAGTGACTGCCACTGGTGGCTGCTCTGGCCCTTGTAAGTCTCCTCTTCTAGGCACCACACATTATCATACTGCTGTGAGTAGTCATGGCAACTTGATACTCTTTTATTAGCGGAGCAAATCTTTATAACTCGATCCTGCCTAAGGCTGTAAAAGCTGCTTCAGCAGCTGAGATTCAGAAAGGGGCTGTGAGAAAAGGGGAGGCTGCCCGCCTGCCTGAGATCAGCTTACCCTGCCACTGAGAAAGGGCCACTATGAATTGTTTGCCGGTTCAGAATATACCCACATTCGTACTTGTATCAATGGCAGTTTTATCAATACAGAACAATTACTGTGATGTTCTCACCATCTGAACAGAACCTCGCGTTTGAACACCTAAGTGGTCCAGGAAATGGTGTGGAATTTTCTAAGATTTGGGCGGCCTCAGTGGAGGTGGAAACGGAGTGTAGTGCCCATTTCGAACTGCACGTGGTTTAACAATCACTGAAAGTAACTGGCTACAGGCCGCCTCTTCCTCAGTGAGGCTGAAAAGAAAGGAACAGTCCAGGAAGGCTGGGATTTAAGTAAAAGATATTAGATCCTCCTGTTCCCAGGCTGGAATGGGGATTAGAATAACACATTTAAATACTTTAATGGTTTTAGCACAAAAAGCATTAATTCGATACTCTGCTTCCTTGAGGTGCTTCATTAAGACCCGTGACCCTCTCAGGAGTGTCTACCTTCCTCGAAGTCAACATGCATAGACTGTCCCCACTGTGACTTCACTCTGTTTCCCAACAGTGCATCTGACCTCTGCTGTGGGGGAGGTGGGAAGAAGAAACAGAGCGGAGGAAAGCTGAGAAGCGCTGGAGTTACTCGCGGTCCCTACAGGGGACTGAAAATTAACAACGGTGAGGAGAGGCTTTGATTGGCTTCAGTTAGATGTTTCCTTCTGCCATCACCTGTGCCAGGGGCCAAAAGTCACCCAACTGCCAGTCCGGCAAGCGCCCACCATGATGGCTTGAGTTCTGAAAAACAGGGGGTCAACCTGTCTCATTTTGTTGTTCCATCTAAAGGAAGCAACTG
The DNA here is from genome assembly GCF_950005125.1 of Chionomys nivalis. Classification (NCBI taxonomy): domain Eukaryota; kingdom Metazoa; phylum Chordata; class Mammalia; order Rodentia; family Cricetidae; genus Chionomys; species Chionomys nivalis. The sequence goes on along the minus strand of NC_080097.1, from coordinate 53,228,423 downwards.
AGAGACCCCAGAGCCAAAGGAACAGCCAGGGCCAATGCCATGAGTGTGCCACAGTTGGAGGCCATCGGCAGGTCAGAGGACTTTTCTCCTGATTTTGTTTCCTGTCTTTTTTATCTTTTTCAGAGCGGGATTCGTGGAGTGGGAATAGGAGTTTCACCAAGTTCTTCCTTACAAGCAGCACACATACCTTCTAAGATCTTAGCCCATATTTAACCATTTACTAATGCTTGATCTCAATAGCAGGGCAAGAGGATGTTCTCCTGCTCCGTGACCATTTCAGTCAAACTGCCCAAAACAAAAAAAGCTGGTGGCATTCTCTTATTCCAAACCAGCATAGAGGTGATACCTAACACAGCTAGTAAAACCCCAAAAGAATGACAGAGAAAAAGAGACGGAAAAGCATCAGGTCGATGGTGCGGAGACACAGAGGCGGTAGACGGGATAAATGTGGGCTTAAAGATTCATGACAGGAAGGTCTGGATGCTCAGTAGAAATGGCTGCAAGGCACTGCACACCCAGGGGAAAGAAGCCCCACCGATGGTGACGGTTTGCGTTGAATATCAACCCAAGAGCATCTAGGCACAACTTGGAGGCAGATGTCGGGGCATAAATGTGAAGCATTTTCTAGACTGGGTACGCAGAAGTGGAAACCAGAAACACAGGAGGCATCATTCCATGGGCCTAGGTCCCAGACTGAACAACAAGGATTTATTTATTTATGCCAGCCGGGCACCATCATGAGCGCTCCCCGCTTTCTGACTGTGGACACAATGAAACCAACTTTGTCTTCCTCCTGCCTCCATGCCTTCCCTGCAATGATGATGTGCTGTCCTGTGCAACTGGGAGCCGAAACGAAGCTTTCTTCCTCAAGCTGGGTCTTGTCAGGTGTTTTGTCGTGACAACAAGTACCCAACATGCCAATCACAGCAGCAGCTGGCACGCGCTTTTGCAGTTTAACGGGCAATTTCTTCTCCTGATTCTTAACATCATAATGGACCAATGTCTGATTAGAAAGGTAGCTGGGCTATTCCTCCATTGGCCATAAGCTACTTGGTGTCAGTGACCTGCTTTTCAGATCCCTTAGCACAAATAACATAGTTAAACTAATTTTGCTGAATTACAGCTTCTTTTTTGTAGTGGCCTCATATAGTTCAAATATATCGTTTTCTCTTTCCTCTCAATTATAGTCATTTGTTTCATGTTCAAAGCTACGGTCATCTTATTAATATAAGGACTGACAGTTTTGTGGTTTTGGTAAAAGAATGTGAAAGATAAAGACTTTGAGTTGATGACAATCTCAGATTCCAAGTTTCAATTCCACCTGGAAGCCAGACTTTTCAGAGTGAACTAAGATGCTAATAACCATATTTCTCAAAATGCAATGTGTGGCAAATGACCAGGGGATGTAGGGAATGACAGCATTAAGTGGGCAAAATCCTGACAGGCCATGAAGGGAACCTGGTCTCTCCCTATCTGGATTAACTTCTGCCTTGGTGTTCTGTTTTCCTCCCTGTGGAGAGTAGCAAGGGCATGCCCACTGCCCCATCAGCTGTGACATGTACCTCCAAGGAAAGAGTAGAACCAAGGGGTCATAAAATGCTACTCCAGAAGGAGGCTAGAAATGCCATCCGGCTTACCCTGTTTCTTGGGCAGGGGCGGGAGTGGAGCGCTTTCCACACTCTGCCTGATCCAATCCTCACCACAGCACAACTGTCATTTTCTCCATTTTACAGGTTGAAAAAAAACCCAGATTGAAAAGGGTGACTCCGTGTGTCCAAGGTCATGTACCTATTCTAGACCCGAAGGCAGCTGGCTTCCAGGGTCTGCCTCAGCTGGGATGATCTTAGCTTCTGTGGAAATATCCAGAAGATTTTGTGCCCTTCTGCTGGGCAATTGGGGCACAGCTGAGTGCAGGGCACAGAGTACAGCAGAAGAATGTCTATCCCAACGCCACCCAAACTTTACTACTCCTCCAGTTCTTATAACATGGCCCCACCAGCATTGCCATCTGTCTTACAAGACAGTTACAAAGACCTAAGCACTGTTAACGGTAGACAAACACCTCCCTGGATCTTACCTCACCACTAGGTTAGGCACCTCTGCTGCCTGTGAGACCCAGCACCACCCACTGTCTCTGTTGAGGGCCCCCCAGGCTCCCAGTTAATCTTAGAGTAAGGACTCTCTCTCGCTGGGCAGCTGTCCTGGGAGCCTCTCAAAGTCTTCAGGATGGGGATGATTAAGAACTAGGAGAGGAATCTTGGCTACATGTTCGATTTTCCCTTCCCTTTAAGTCCCATTTCAGATAATTTCCTTGCAGAGTTTTATAGAAAACTTTTACAAGGCACAGTACAAGTTAATCAATCATCTCTAAGTTCAAAAATTAGAAATCTCATATGCAAAACCTTCTGAGTGCCAACACGATGCCACCAGTAAAAACTTCCACACAACAAGGTTTCATTCACAAAACTATTAAAAGTACTCTATAACATTACCGTCTGGCTATGTAAATGAGGTGTATACAAAAATGAACAAATTTCAGGGTTAACTACTGAGAGATTTTATCATAAATATGCCAAAATCTGAAAAATTCTGAAACCTAAGATCAATCCGGCGCCAAACATTTCCCGAGGAAGGCACACCCTGGAGATGACGAAGCAGGAACAGGTCTCAGGAGAAGACCCGGGGCTCGAAGCTTTGGCTGCCCACACTCCCACAGTGTGCTCTCCCTTCAATTCCCTGTGCAGCAGCAACCACAGCACAGCAACAAGCGTGTGTTATAAGGAAACCCACAGGTGTGGAGCAGGGAGTTTTTAGGGCGGATGGAGGGAAGGCTTTGGCCACTCTCCCTGAGGTAGCTTTGTCCCCCGCTCAGGCTGAGAAATATATGGAGTCAGCTCACCTCTGCAGACTGTAATATCATGGTTTTTCTCGAATGATGAAAATTTTCTCAGAATGGGGCAGTCAGATCAATCTGTCCTCATGTCCTAAGCCCACACCAGCTGTCTGCTAGAGTAAATTAGAAAAACAGGGGAAGTCTGCCGCCGCCGCAGGCATCACCCCTATGATGTCACCCACCACAGGGGGATTCTCTTCCCTTCAGTGCTGAACAGGTTTCCCCTTTACTCTCAACAATGCCATTACAACAAAACCAAGAACCCCCCTAGCTGGCCAGAGAGGCAATGGTGATGCAGGTATACGAGGGGAAGGCTCTAGTCCGCTCTCTAGGAGAGCATGGTAGATGTTACAGGAAACAATTTTCAGCTCTCAGAGGACAGGGGAGATGGAAGGTAAAGTGTGCTTGCCTCGCAAGCCAACGACATGAATTAAATCCCCAGAATTCGAGTTAAAACAAATGGACATGGTGGTGTACACCTGTAAGCTAGCTGGGGAGAATAGACAGGCGGATCCCTGGGGCTCACTGGGCAGCTGGCCTACGCTGATTTGCAGGTTCCAGATCAGGGAGAGACCCTGTCTCAAAAAACCAGCGGATAGTGCCAAGTGGTAGGAGACTGTGCTCTGACCTCCACGCGCACACAGTGCACGCACCCCTGCATGCACATATGCCCCTATCACATAGATGTACACAGGCAAACATATACACAAGGAAGCCCAACTATGTAAAATAGCACTAGATAGTTAACAAGCAAAGAGCACAGTTGTCCACTCCAATGGGTGACCTAATGAAATTCAGTTATTAAAACTAATGGACTTTCAGGCTGACCAAAATGGATAGGCTAGTGCCAGGCCTTCCCTGGGGCGAGCAGATCCATGGCAGCAATCCACGACTGCTGGACAAGTCACGCAGATTTGTGGCTCTGCCAGGGGAGTCATTTTTTTTTTGAGTCCTTGAATAAATGAAAGAAAAATGCACAGGAATGTTGGCTTAATGCGCTTCGACCGTGATGAGGAGGGAGCCCATCCCTACGTCTTCCAGATGGTATGGTAGGAAAGGAAATGGACTCTCCTCTCGTTCTGGGGAGTTAATGCTTCCTCAGATTTGTGACGGGTGGCTTTCATCTTTTGAGCTCACCCTAAGCACAAGAATAAGGAGACCCTCGACGTAATCCAGGGCTTTGCCACAAGACTCCCATGGGCTGCCAGTTTCCAGAGATGATGCCAGAGAGGCGCCCACCCCTCCAGTCACCTCCCTGCAGGTAGGTCCTGTGTCCGTCCCTGGTACAGAGCTGGGGCCGTGCCGTGGTCTGCCCCAGCACAGAGACTGGCCCCATTACAGCTGTGCCCGCTCCACTCTGCACAGCAGAGTTCTGTGTGTATGGCAGGAACCACACTGCCCAGAGCGTCTGGCCAACCCCGAGTTCCACTGCAAGTGAGCTACAAGCGACTTCTTTTTGCTTTTCCTTTTATCTTTTAAAACAGATTCTCACAACACAGCTCAGGCTGACCTGGATCTTCCTATGTGGCCCAGGATGGCCTCTAATTTATGGCAATTCTCCTGCCATAGTCTCCAGCATGTTGAAATAACAGCAGTAAGCCACCAAACTAGACTATCACAGGATTGTACCCTTGAGAGGCCACACTTCGCGGTGGGCTTCTGATTTCCAGTTTTGTCACCTTTATCTTGCATAGCCATCTGGGATATGATGTAGCTTGCCATTTTCACCTTTTTTTCGCAGTGTCTCCGCCCTGTCTAGGCTTGTCCCTTCTCTTGCCAAGCAAGCTTGAAGCCACAGAGGCAGGGTCCAGCTCCCCCATCAGAGAAGACCCTGTGTTGTTATTGATGCTCCCCAATGAAGTGGGGGATACAGCATCCGTTGACACATTACTTCTGCCCTGTATCAGGCTGCTGCTATGCATAGCCCAGCTAGGCACACAGTTGAGGAAGATGACCCAGGGAAAAACAGGTTAGAAAAACTCAGGAAGCTGGTTCTGAAATCATAGACAGAGGTACTGGCCAAGCCCCATCCAGAGAAGTTTGGTACCAGCGACACCTTGAATAATTTGGCAGAACATAAACAGACTGGAACTATACAAAATGCTTGCTCAAAAAGACAAGCCATGAACCTTGTTTTGAACCACAGTTTAGGGTAAAGCCCATTATGGCGGAGAAGGTACAGCGATGAGAGGGGCTCTGGCTGTGGCAGCAGGAACAGAGGCAGCTGGCCATACTACATCAACACACAGGCTCCAAAGGAAGATGGATGCTGGTGTGCTGGGCCAGCTTCCTCAGTTTCTCCTTTTTATTCAGTCCAAGATGGCAGCCCATGATATGCCTCACTCACATCTAAGGTTAAATTTCCTCGGTTAAACTTCTCTGAAAGCACCCTTACAGACATGCCCAGAGCTGTATCTCCAAGGAATCCTAAATGGAGTCATGCTGACAGTGAAAAATTTCCCCTCACAGGACAGAAAACCCACCAAGCGAGTTGAGTCCTATTTACACAGAAAGCTGCTTTCCCAGGAAAGGGGGGTCTTTGTATGCAGAAAATGGTGGTACTAGCCATGATACCAAAGGTGCTTGGAGAACATAGTAGAAGAGTTTATAAACCCAGGAGTCTTCCTCACAAAACCTTTGGCTCCTTTGTGCCCATGTAGCTGGGCACAAAGTCATTGCTCAGGAATGCAGCGATGGCAGTAAGAGCCCCAGACTCCCAAGCCTACATCTCCGGGACCCGAATGCATTGATTTCTGAAAACACATGACATGTCTGGCATGGAACTGAAGTCACCTGGTCTCAGGGACTAGACTGGGAGGGGAGACAGCATTGGGGTGAGGACAGCTGATGGGGAGGTGACAGGAGAGGCTGAGGGGGGCTGGTTTAGGCTATCTAAGCGGGTCGCTGATCAGGAATTGTAGGCAAACAGAGGTTTCCACAGGAGGGCTGTTCCAGGGGAGAATGTCACATTTTGGACCTCCAAATTTGACTCTGGTCAGTCCTCACAGTTATGGGTTTTTTGTTTGTTTTGTTTTTGTTTATTTTTTTTTCAGATTCTTCTCCATTATTTGTGGAAGCCTGGTAAACCCACCATGTGCTAAAAAATATCCTAAGCATTCCTAACCTGCTCATCACACTAGTTCAGCCTGACCCACCTTATAAAATAGGGCTAGGAACATGTCTATTTGCCTATGCAGTCAGGCAAAACCACCTAGGGCAAAGCCCATCTTATGATTAAGAGTTGGATAGATCACAGAATTGACCCCATGATCACGTGATTGACTGCCTAGGTCCTGAACTTAAGATTTCTTACAGTTTTTCAGTGTGACTTTGTGCATTACAGACAAGCATCCCATGACTGACCTACATCCTCAGACCAAGGTTTTGCTTTTGTTATTATCTATTTTGTGTCTGTGCACCACATGTGTGCAGTGCCCATGGAGGCCAGAAGAGGGCACTAGATATACTGGAGTTATTTATAGAAGGTAGTCAACTACCATGTGGGTGCTGGGAATTGAACCCGGGTCCTTTGGAAGAGCAGCCTGTGCTTTAAACTGCTGAGGCATCTCTCTGGCCCCTGCTTGACTTTTTGATGGTGTGAAAGCACACACACGCACGCACACACACACACATAAACATCTATTTTTTCCATATTCACTATAATATTAATAAATTCCATGAGATAATCAACACTCTTGTTATAAAATAAGCCTTGGGCTGGATAATTTTGCTCCATTGCTGGCTAACGAAGTGTTCTGAACATGTTCAAGGTTAGCTGGGCCCAGATGTGGTGTGCAGTAGATTCCACATATTAAATGCATTGCCCATGTGTTCAACTTATTGCGGGCTTATTGAGGTGTGAGCCACTGCAGGCTCAGAGCATCTGTGTTTAACTGGAATGTTACCCAGTCGTGTTTGATGAAAAGTGCAACGTGTGCTCCAGGGAGCCCTTATGAAACAGTCTACTACATCCTGGCCACAAACCACTAGACATGGGGATTCCACCACTTGACACCCCCACCCAAGCACAGCACCACCGAAGTCTCTGTTCTGGGCTCTAGAGGGATGCGGAGGAGCCGATACCCACTAACACATTGACATGCCTCTACACGTGAACTACTCACGTCCAAGTTCATCTACATGCAAATGCTCCCTCTGAAGTAAACATATATGTTAACTATCAGAAACTAGGGAAATGTGTGACAGCTGACTAAGCCATTCGATGACGAGAATATTCTGCCTGTGCTTTTTAATAGAAAACCTTCAGGAGCGTAGCAGGTTCACTCCTATCCACTGTCCAGCTACCTCCAAGGCCTCCCTCTGCTCCTAAGAAGCTTAACTCCCTCAGAAAATCCTTTGTGGCCTCTCCCAGGCAAGCCTGGTTCAGGAGGCAGCCCCTCCAGGGGATCCTCCCACTTTCTCCTCTAAATGTGCCCCCTCTGGCATGCCCCACTCCCCACTGCCTCTTCCTCTAGCACATGGGTCCTGACTGTTCATGACCCAAGCACTTGCCCAAGTCCTGCCTTTTCTGTTGACCAAACCTCCCTGTTCACCTCCCTAGCTCCCAGGCTACAACTTGCAGGTTCTCCTTTGGCCCCACCTCCTCACCGTCTTGCTCTAAGTCCTAAAACCTCCTGGAAAGGGAAAGGACCTGTCAGACCCTTCCTCCGTCATCCGGAGACAGTCACTGTGTACCTGGGAAACCTGTAAAGCCGTCTCCTTCTGCATCCCCGTAACCGTTCAGCACAAATGGCCCTTATCGTAATAAAAGTGTCAACCAGTTCTAAGAGGAAGGAAAACCAGTAAGTGCTAAGGCCCCCATAACATCACGATGGCAAGCTACTCTGAACCGCAGTATGTCAACTGCTGTTACAACGTCACCGTCCTCCGGCTACCAAACATACCGTCGCTTTCAAAGCTTAGGGCAATGTTCATTTGTTTCAGCCTCTGCGAATGGCTGATGAAATGCCAAAAGTATATATAAGTGGTGGTGACGGTGGAGGTGGCTCCTCACCAAACATATGAAGAAGAAAAAGAGAAAATCCCATCTTGCAAATGCCACGAGCTGGGCAAGAATAAGTGCTAATACAAACAGACGCCTCGTGCCACCTGAGCGTGTCACAGTCATTGCTGCACCCAAGCAACCACAACCCGTCTGCTGACTCCCCAGCTGGGGCCGGAAGTGTCTGAGCTGATGAACAGGCCCTGAAGCAGAAGCCTCTAAAGGCAGGCTAATTACCCAGCAGAGCAGGGACTTCTTTTGATTAATTTACTAGTCCCTAAAGCATAAGGAGACAAGAAAGAAACTATGTTCCACAAGGCACAATTAACCAAGTGGCCACTGCCTTCTCCTGGAGTGCCAACCGTGAAAGCTGGGTGGGGCCAATGGAAAAGTAACAAACACTGTAAGTTGTCTCATGCATATAGGGGTTTCCCCTTTCTGTGTTACAGCTTTTTGTTCAATGGCTCAACCAAAGAATTAATATAATGGTTTTAAAAAGTTTCAGTAAGCTTAAAAAACTTCAGATAGATATGTCATGGGGAAAATCAGGTCACTCCAAACACTTCTAAGAAACATTTAAAACACGAGGCAGACTGAACTCTGGTCGCTTTGCTGGAATGTTCCCAACAAGAAGTTTCACAGAAAAAAAAAATCTCTTTTCATCAAAAAATTTTCTACCATAGTTTTTTTATTTTTAAATTTTATAATAAATAAAATACATTTGCATATATAGTACACTCCTACCAAGGCTGGGCATTTTCCTCTATCACTCTGTACCGTATTTTTTGAACTAGGATCCCTCACTTGACCTAGAGTTTGTTGACTGAGCTGGCCTGGCTGGGCAGTGATCCCGGGATCCTCACTCTGCCTCCCTGGTGCTGTGCCCAGCTTCTACCTGGGAGCAGAAGATTAGAACTCAGGTTCTCATGCGTGGTCAGGAAGCCCTCCACCATTGCGTCGCCTCTGCAGCCCCAGGAGAGAAACCTTTCTAACACAAGCAAGTAGAGCTCACTTATATCATGTTAGGGCCACTCATACACTGCCGTGAAACAAGGCAGGGCTACCACTCAGGGGTAGAGCATTTAGCACGCAAGTGTGAGGCTCCGGGCTCGGTCCCCCAGTGTTGAAAAGAAATGAAGCCATGCAGAGGAATTGCTTGCTCACTGATTTCCTTTTCCACATTAAGCTTTAAGCACTACAGTAATGCCACAGTCGAAGGGAATTAAAATCATATGAGGAAGTATTTAACTCTCACAAACTTTAATGGATGACCAGCTGAGTTAGGTTTTAGACATCGAAAGAATCTCTGCGGCGAAGCTAACTTCCGTGTTTGTAGAGAAAGGTCTAATGAAGTCAGAGGAAACTGTCATCATATTCCAAAGTCCAAATTGGGTCATTTTCTTTTCTGAGGACCATTTTTCAGGTAATTTAATTTTATGATTACAAATATCATTTGACGTCAACACTCATTATCCAACTTGCCATTCTCCTGTGTCCACCTCTCAAATACCAGGATTACAGGTGTGAACACCACACAAGTTCATCGTATACTATTTTAAAGAATGTACTGGCATTTCTTGGGCAGCCCAATACTACTCTACCCTAGGCTGTGAACTGGAGATAGAGATGCATACTTTATAAGATTTCTGAGATGAAATGAACAAATATTGGTAATGTATATCTATAGACTTTAGCAGATTAAATGCCGCCCTACATTCTGCAATGGGTTTCAACACCCTCACAGTGGGTATTGAAGTCAGTGATATTAACACACACACACCCACATACATACAGACACACACACATACACACACACACATGAACGCATGCACGCATATAAGCACGCACATGGGCAGGCAGGCACACACCAGTTCATACTCGCCATGTGCTGTAGCCCTAACTTTCACAGTCTGAGACGGGATGGCACAACTGGCAACCTTTTCTTTTTTTTTTGTCCTTCACGGTTTCACGGAGAGCAGAGTCTCTTAGCGCAGACTTCGGCAAGCTCAACATAGAAGCTTTTTTTTCTCATCAAATCGAGGGCTTTTTCACCTTTTCACTCTAGGGAAACACTTCACAAGCTTTTCTCTGGCAGCCAAGTTGCCGACATGGCTGATCTCACACTGTAGGTCATTACTGAGCAACTAAGGGTGACTTGAGTGCAGACATTATGGTCCCGCGACCGTGGGCTTCAGGGCCCAATGGGCTAAACGGTGATAGTTTATGAAGTTTCCCACTAAATATTTTGCAGCACAGTTGACCATGGGCAACTTGGGCCATGCAGGGTGAAACTACAGGTGGGGGAAGGTAATGTTCATGAAGTCTCTGATGAACTATTTGCAGCACATCCTCTCTGCCTGGAATGCATCCTGCCTGCACTGATTCCTCCCTAGTGTCTTATCCATATCCCCACTGTTTATGCCGATTCCCGCTTTAGTCCTCGTTTCATTTATAAGCATACAGAAAAACAGATATTTGCTATTCTAAATCTCTCAAAGATAATGACACCATCCCTATTAAAAAACAATTTAAAAACTCTTGGGTGAGAGCAGGAAACACGGGGAGGAAGGATCCTCAGGCTCCAGAGGAGGCCGGAACTCAGCAGTGGCTCCCTGTGGTCCCTGAAATGCTCCGAGATACAGCTAAGATGGTTTCGCCGACAACAGTTTAGTCACAGTGGTATTTTGAACATACAGTCCAAAAAGCTGGAGCTGTGTCCACACTGTTAAGTCAAAGTTGAGAAACATCTATGGCTTATTCAACAAGGACTTGCACCCCAGCTGCACAATCAGCTTTCTTGCTACCTGATTATGCAGCCCAGTATCTGACAGACTTTCCCTCCAATTTCTGGCGAGAACTGTCAGATGTTTGGCTTTATTAAGGATGGGATGAGGATGGCATAAATAATACTTGTCCATATGAGAGAACATAACAGTCTCAACTATAGCTGCATTTTCTTTTCTAACTACAGTGCAATCTCATAAATACTTGCACATGTATACAAAGTTATACAGATAATAATATACAATCTATGAGTTATACAGTTACTTGAAAGATTTTTCTACAGAAAGATCATTGCATGCATAGAAGGACCAAGAGTGCAAATTCAAGCTCAAAGTCTTTGCTCAGCTTCAGTCTGAAAGGTTTCGTTGACCTACATGCCGCTTCCTCCTCATGTCCCCAGCTGAGCACCGACAGGAAACCTTTACACAATCATCCCACATCCCACTTCACAGCCATGTCATCGTCCAAAGCCAGTGACAGTCTGGAAATCATCACCAAGTCTCCCTTCTTGCTGGAATGTTTGCTTGCTTTTACGTTCTTTGGTCTTGAACTGTCTGTTATCAGTTCACTAAAAATGTCATTGAGAATGCCAATCCCAACTGGAAAAGTATCAATATGAATAGCATGTGCTTAGGAATTTTTTCTGAAAAGCATCTTTTCATTTATAGGCTAATGTTTATCTATCTATCTATCTATCTATCTATCTATCTATCTATCTATCTATCTATCTATCTATCTCCTGATTGGCATACAAAGCACTGGGATTTGACCTAGCATCTTCATCATACATGCCATTCTATTTAGTTTTCAGTTGTCTGAAAAGCATTTTTGACAGGGTATCTTTTAGGTGCTGAAGAGCACTTTGACAACGGCTCGCTGTAGAGGTATGAGAGGCTAGTCCTGACAGCATCCAGAGTTAGGCAAAACCCAAAGGAACATAAAAAAAAAAAAAAGGTAGATCTCAGGGCCCTTAGACTCAGCTCAGCGTTCTGTCAGGCCTGAGGAAAGCAGAACTTATACTTTCTCACTAAAATACTTCTTTGAAAACCATCACCAGCAGCCATACTGTATTTATAGAAAAGGTTTTGAAATATTTAGGTACTTTTATTTGCTTGCTTGCTTGGAGAAAAAACAACCAATATTCTGCTAGCATTGGAAATTAGTGTCAGTGTCATTCACAAAATTATTTATTCAAAGAATTATCTTTTTGTTTGTACCAATTATATCTTGGTTGAATTTATATTTATTCTTCACAAAAATACTCCCGCATACCCCAGCTCCCAGAAGGATGCCATGCTTGGTTACCGAGCAGATCCTTCACCCAGAGCATAGGCAAACATAGACCAAACAAACAGAATCACTCAAGAGCCCCATGCAATGATCTTACAATGATGTCATAACGGTTTGGGGAACTAAAACAGGGTAGGGAAGTTAAGTTGACTCTTAGTTGACTTTTATTTCTAGACTGATCCTCTATTGATGAGCATGCCAGTTCTCATCAGTGCTGACTGGCTTGTGGCATAGTGCACATGGTCCCTCAGATTAGTGTCAGGGAAGCAACTGGCAGGCAAAACATCCACCAGGTGCGCACTCCTTTACAGCTCAAATTCCCAGGCAAATCAGAACAGCGAGGCCTCCATCTACTGCTCTTCTGCAGCCTCCCCCAAGCACACAATGCAACCGCAAAATGCTGCAATTTTCTCCAACAATGCTCATTTCCCTTTTGCTATCTGCAAGGATGCCTGCGGGGCAAGTCCCTGAAAACAAAATGTGTGTGGCTGGCAGAGGCAGAACACTTTCTCTCTGGGGTGAATATATTTTAAGATCAAAGCACAACTTGTAATGGGATTTTACTATTATTATTACAAATATTTATTTGAGGCAGGTTACTATCACCATGGTGATTTTTGTTTGGTTTTGCAGCATCAAGGATTGAACAAGAGGCCCCTCACACAGGAAGGATGTGATGTATTACTAATATACTCTCCCAGCCATCCACACTGCTTTAATTTTGAGAATTCTACTGAATTATCATGTAAGGACTTAACGTAGCTAGGATCAATGTCATCATTCTGATGCCTAATCTATTATCATCCCATTATCACTTCCAATTATTAATATCATTGTAGTGTGTCATAATTCAAAATATGGAACCCTACCTATAAATATCACGCCTTTCCCCCTTCCCTGATCGATGTTCTTTAGAAGGACTAAGGAAGGTGACCTGGGAAAACAGACACTTCCCCACCTTTGGGAAGCATCTCTGGCCCCCAAACCTACATGCCTGAGCAGCCAGAACCATCCCCTCACAGAGTGGCACATGTGCAGGGGGAAGAGAGGCAAGCAAGTCATTGGGCAAAGTGGTGACGTTTTATTTTACTAGTGATAAAAAGAAGGGGATGAAGGAAAGAACATCTATCTATAGTTTCATTACTAAGTGAAATTTACTGCACTGCCGTTGACTGGGAAGCAGAGAAGTGAAGAGGATCCAGGCAGCTGCCTAAGACAATTCACATTCAGGACATGCTCTCTGTCTTACAAGATCAAGGCCCCCATTGGTAGATGTAAGAAAAGGACTAGAGCACATCCGTGCAGTCAGATAACTGATGATTTCAGATGTCTGTTTTACACCGAAGGGCAGTGCTGGCTTCATCTCTCCTAAGTAACAGGTGCAGCCACAGGATTAACTTCCATCCATCCTCCAGCTTTCCTGGTAACCCAAACTGCTCTTTCCAAGGACAGCCCGTCAACGAATAAATCAACGGCTAACCAATAGCACGTGTGCTCCTTGGAGGGCCTTTACCTCACTTATCAATATAAGTTTTCACAACTAATCAGTGTTCTTGCCAAGGGTTAGGGCAACTGAGCTGCAGGTGAAGTGGATGGACGCGGGCAGCCTGTCATGAGCGCCAGAATGGATCACCCCCTTCACGGCGTCGCTCCATACCTCGCACCCATCTGTCTACTATTTCTTTACACTTTTCCTACCCCACATCTGCCAGAAGCTGGTGCACCGTCTCCCATTACAGATGAAAAATGCAACTGCCAAATTCCTCCCGTGAAAGCGAAGCTCAGCTCACAGACTTTTGCGGCCACCCACACTGGGAACGGTTCTCAGTACCTCCTTTCTCACCATTGAGCCTGTGGCCCACGGCTTGCTAGAATTCTAGAACAGCCTGTGCGGGATCATCTCCCCCTCTTTAATGGGTTCTTGGGCTTCTATAACAGCACCATAAACAGGGCGGCTTCAACATGATGAGCTTCCCTTTGCTGCAGTCTGAGGTATTAGTACGGTGGGTTCCTTCCCTAGCTGGTGAGAGCCTTTTCCTCCAGGCCTCCCCTGTTTGCTCTCCAGGGCTTGTTGGCAGTCCTTGGTATTCCCTGGAGGATGCCCCCTCAGGTTTCTGCCATTATCTTCACAGGGACTTCCATCTGTATACCTGTGTCTAAATTTCCCTTCTTACGAGACACAGTCATATTGGATTAGTGCTATCCTGACAAACTCATCTTAATTCTACAAGTGATTCTACTCCCAAATAAAGCCATATTAAAGGGCATTAAGGGCTAAAATCTCAACTCCCCCGCCAAATAGGAGGGGGTTATAAACCATTTTACACTTACATTTCAACTTACAATCCCCAATCTCTCTCTCTCTCTCTCTCTCTCTCTCTCTCTCTCTCTCTCTCTCTCTCTCTCACACACACACACACACACACACACACACACGAGTTCCCTACTCACTATTGTTCACCTTTACAATGGTGAGGAAACACACACACACACACCAATTCTGTTTTTTTCTTTTTTCCTTCTCAGTACAGAATTCAATAACTGGGATGAGATATTACACACTTACCTTAAAGCCAGCTTTGTGCTGATGGTTTTGCCTAATCGTAGACTATGGAATGTTCTGAGCACAACTAAGGGAGGACAAATGGGCTAGGATGCTCAGCGGGTTATGTTAGTAAAGCACCCTTTACTTTCCACTGATGTATTTCCAGCGTACAATGGGTTTCCTAGGGTGGGTAACACCGTGGTCAGGGGAGGGGCACTCACGGCATCGGCTCCCCTACACATACTCTATTAGTCACCGTTGGTACCACTGTGACAAAATACCTGACCAAAGGCATCACAGGGAGGGAGGGTTCATTATGACTCCACTTGAGGGGATAGAGTCAATCACAGGTAGGAGGCATGGCGATGGGACCGTGAGGCAGAGAGTCATATCACATAATCAGAAAGCAGACGAAAGCTGATGGTAACTTAATTTCTCCTTTCTTCCTTTCTTTTCAGTTCTGAACCCCAGTCCATTGGGTGATGCCACCAACATCCAGAATGGGTCTTCTCTCTTCAGTCAAAACTACCTGAAAACACCCTGGACAGACATGGCTAGAGGTGTGTCTCCTAGGTGACTCTAAATCTAACCAAGCTGACAAAGAAGATTAAATATCACACATGCATACTTATGATAAAGCTTAATTTATAAATTAGGCAATGTTTTCTCTCAGACAACAATGGAAATAGCTAACTATTAATATACCATAATAAAGTTCTGTGAGTGTGGTTGGGCCATACTGTACTGAACTATGTTGATTGAGGTAGAGAGAGCAAAGCTTCAGATCAGGGGACTACTGTAGTTTTCACTCTGAATGAGCTCCCACATCCCAGCTCGGCTACACAAGGAAGATCTGTTGTTTGAACTACATGCTGTTCCACGTTCCACATCCAGGGGACCAAAGGATGTCAGCCTTACTCATGCCTTCTTCTAGCTTCAGCGTCTTCTAGCTGATCTAAGTAAGATCCCTGCTGAGTGCCAACATGTTTCCTTAGACCAAGTGAGCCCAAAGATTCACCAAAAGAAGAGATTAAGTCAGAAAAGTTTGTGAACCACTGCATAGCACACAACCCTCTTCTAAATATGAAAAAGAGTGTCAATAGGTGTCGCTTTGATGGTGGTGAGTAGGGCAAAGCAAACAAACAGACAAAAAAACATTTTGAGATTCACATAGCCTTGGTTTCTAACCACTTCCAACACTTCCACGTGGCCAAAGAGATGCGTCGTCATCCATGTCAGACACATCGACTCTGGAGCTATCAGCAGTGCACACTGCCTGTACAGAGCATCTCACGACTTGCGTGTGCACCTGAAGGTAAGGTTGAGGGTTTCCATCAATAACAGTCTGGTAGTCCTACGAGTTTCTGATGACGAGGCACACGAGAGGAGGGGGTGCCTGTCCTCTGGCATCAGGGACTTGACTCAGTCACCAGGAGCCTTGTCAAACTCAAACACCCAAGTTCACAGATCTCACCCCACAACTCAATTCTCCTAACTTCTGAGTACATCACCCTCTCTAAATTAGCATAATGCCACACCCTCGTTTTGTGAAGCTCATGTTGTTAATGAAGAATGATAGTTTCCTAATTGTCTAATTTTAACAAGCAAAACCATGTTTGAGTGTGCATTTGTGTGTGTTTCGGGTGCCTGGGGGATACTTCTGGCTCTCATACTCATCAACGACCAGTTATTATGCAGGAAAATATTGAAGCCCGGTGTCTTTTTTGTTGATGTTGTTGTTGTTGTTGTTTTTCAAGATAGAATTACACTGTAGCTTTGGAGCCTGTCCTGGAACTAGCTCTTGTAGACCAGGCTGGCCTCGAACTCACAGAGATCCGCCTGCCTCTGCCTCCCGAGTGCTGGGATTAAAGGCATGCGCCACCACCACGGCCTGGCTTGCCCAGTGTCTTCTGAAGCAGAAATCTGCTCCCGACTTCCCCACTGTCAGCATCTTTAAACTGTTAGACATATATTGGACCCAGTACTCACACAGGTCTCGCTGACTTTTGAGAATTGGCTGGTGAGTCTGAAACTGCTTTTTTCTTTTCTGAAAAGGTCTATCCTATAAAACTAAGGGTCTAGGATGAAGCTTAGTGGTGGGGTTCCCACCCAGCATGTGTACAGTTCTAGGTTCTGCCCCAGCACCCAATACACAAAATAACAAAACCAACCCTAAAATACTCTGAATGTGAGAATTCAGGATTTTTTTTAATTGTTTTTCATATTCACATGCATTTTAAGAGTCTGGCTGTATTTAAGAAGGGTAGAAACCTCATGAAAATGGAAAGAGTTCTTAATGGCTTTCATTACTGGCCAAAGTAGCTGAGATTAGCACATTTTCTTAGCCCTTTGAGAGAAAACACTAAATAAAGGTAGTCGCACACACTAGCCAATCAAACTCTGCTACAGACCTACCCGGTTGGACCTTAGCATTCACCACTACACTGCAAACATCTACAAATATCCTCTGAGCTGCTGCAACCCAGCCAGGGTGGAATTCATTATCTTTCCTGCCAGGTCAGAATTTCTGCTCAGAGTCTATCTCACAGGCAGTGACCGCAACCACCATCACCACCAAGCCATCAGGGTGGGTTTATCGGTGCCCTCTCCTTTCTCCGCCTTGGGTCGCCACACTGCTGATACTGCTGCCTACATTTAAGTCATGCCAGCCATTAGAACCGACCCCAGAATGTCCATCTCGCTCCTATCATCATTCCTCTTGCTCTATTCCAGTCTCCTGGTTGTGTCACTTTCTGCCCATAACTGGATGTCTCTTAAACAATAAATTCGCAGGACCTGAAGGAAACACTGTTGGCGTTCTGCACAATCCGCCTTCTCTGATGGGGGTACAGCCTGGGTGGTCCCTGCTGGTCAGCTCATCCCAGTGTTTTGCAGTTCAACGACTATTCTGCAGGGTCTCTGTGAGCATTTGGGTACGCCTGTCTGCTCACACAGAATCTGCATCGTACATTATTCCCCACAGCTGTGTCCGCATGCATTTCTCAAGCCGTAACTCATTTTGTTATTTCCTGTATGTTTCCTATATTTTGATCTCCTTAAGGTATAATTATAATATTCCCATCCTCACAGATTCTTGACATCTCCCCTGTGATCCAGGATCATCTGCCAACCTCATCAACGTGACGTTTATTCCTCCTTCAATAAAGTGAGATGCAATACGCAAACCCCACGGCTTCAAGCCGCAAGTGCTCACTGCCTTTGATGCTCCATTTTATCCGCTGCCTTTCCGCTGCTCTCCATCTGTGACTCGTCTTCAAGCCAAGCTGAATTCATCGTCTAATACAGTAGGCTGAAATCTTGCTGTTGAAAAAGGAAAACAAAATACCCCAACCTATACTTTATTAGTGCGGTGCTCAAGTCCTCCCCATTGACTTAGTCAAGCAAAAACTCACAGGCTCTGGCTTTAACCCCTTCTGATCCGCACCACTTTTGTTCCAGTATATCTGATGACCGTAGCTGTTTTTATTGTATACTATTCTCTGATATGATTAGTTCATAATAAAAAAGAACTTCTTTTTCTTTATAGACAGGAGCCTAAGATCTTTAAGCGTTATTCACAATAAAGGGGCGGGATAGAATGGGTGAGCAATGGCTGTGGAGGCTGTGTCCCTGTAGGCTGGTGCCATGACAGATCACACGGGAATCATGCGGACACTCAAGCAAAACAGATTTCTTCCTTCCTCCAATGTGTGTGGTCACTCTCCTGCCTCCTTGCAGCCGTTCAAGAGAAAAGAGACCTTGCTGTCACTAATTTCACATATCCGGGTGCTTCCCAATCTCCCCTTCTTCCCAACAAGGTAGGGAGAGTTTCCTTCTGCCGAGCAAGAGCGAGCCTGCTTTCCAACACTGCCTTCAGACTTGGAGAGTTTCCTGTGCTCACATTCCTCTTTCCAAAGCAAAGTCATAGTC
The DNA here is from genome assembly GCF_950005125.1 of Chionomys nivalis. Classification (NCBI taxonomy): domain Eukaryota; kingdom Metazoa; phylum Chordata; class Mammalia; order Rodentia; family Cricetidae; genus Chionomys; species Chionomys nivalis. The sequence continues at coordinate 53,209,979 of NC_080097.1, read as the reverse complement.
GGATTGCCTGTGGCCACAGCTGGGACAGATGCAGACTTATCTTGCCACCTCATTAGAAGGAACAAACAAGTTGGAATCTTGTAGGACATCCAGAAAGTTGTCAGACGGAAACAAACTCTGGCAAGGATCCAGGTGGCATGTGCCCCAATCCCAGCCATTTCGCCTGCAGTTCCACTGTATGTAAATCGAGAAGCTGTTAGCCGAAGCAAGCCAGATGAAAACTGAAGTGTTTAGGGTATGCAGACACATCTGTGGGCCCTTCATACCCAGGCCCCTTCACCACAAATCCCTTCCTACTTCCTCCTCTGCACTCCCCCACCCCACACTCGCTCCTCTCCATCCCCGCCCATCACCACAGACTTTTATCATCTGCTACCGGCTGAGTTCACATGCCCAAGCCACAGCGGTAGACCTCAGAATGAGAGTACAGGATGTAACAAAATTCCTGAGTCCTATAACCTTTTTAAAGATTAAACTTCGGCAAATACTGGCAGAAGAAGGGGGAAAAAGAGGGGAAAGGCGGAGACCACATAGCCAACCAAGGTAGGGGGTAGATGGCATTATGGACCAGGATTTTCAGTGTCTGCTTGTGAGAAACCCTGGAATTTTAGGATTGAAACCCAGCCCGCGACACTCTCTGAAGACACCTTGAAGTTGTAAAAAAAAAAAAAAAAAAAAAAAAATCTACCAAGCTATAACTAGCACAGCAAAGCAACAATAACGCCTCAAGCATAAGGTGCAAACACAGGATCTTGAGTTTCCGTGTACACTTGAATAATTTACACTCGCAAGAGTCTATTTCCCACTATTCGAACAGTGAACGACATCCCTGCCTTTCTCCCTTGCAGGGACCTTGTGGACTCTGAAGGACAACGTGCATGAAACATTACCTAGATTTCTGTCTTCACGTCCTTGCCCTCTAGTCGCTCTTCAAACTACTGCTCCTGGCACACCCCTAAAACTCCCCTCCTGTCTGCCAAACGAATCCAAAAGAGGTGCAGTCATCATGGCTACACTAGCCGATGTGTACACACACTTCGCACTGAACTCCCGCACTTATCTGATCTCCCTTTGCTTACTTCACAACAGCTGGAGCTCCCCCCTTCTGTGTTTACACACTCACATGCCATTTGCTCAACCACTTTATGATAAACCGTGGCCTGACTTAGAGCAGTTGTCCGCAGCATGGTCAAATCCAGCCCACCGCTCACTTTTATAAATAACTTCATCACGTTTTATTGGAACCCAGACTGATGCATACATGCCCATGGCTACTTCTGTACAATGAAAACAGAAACGTGGCGGCACAGACAGAAAGCCCCAAATACCTATTAACCAACCCACTGTAGAAAAAGCGTGCCGGCTCATGGTGCAGACATGCCTCCAAAGTCACACTTGACTTTGTGCCTCCAGGCAGTCTTGCTGGCCTCCTGTCCCACGGGCTGCTCCAAAACGACACAGACACTTTATAAGTAACATTGAGTTACGTATGAATCTCACCCAGGAACAGCAGCTCTATGCCAGACTCAGCCTTCTCTCACCCTTACCACACATTTGACAAGTCTGAGTCTGTCTGACCTTGTAAGGCTCCCCAATACCCCATAACTCTGCCTTTCCAGCCCTTTCCCGTGCCACCATCTTTTCTCCCTTGGGATCCACCCACCTCCTGCATCGGTTGTATTCCCAACACTTACCTGTCCATCAGTGTCCTCTAGGACACGGCCACCAGCTCCCCATCTATATCCACAATGGCGCTTTCCTTGGCATTAGTAATATCACTACCCAGTAAGAGTCAGCTGCACTGGGATTCCTAAAATTGAAGGCTATCGCTCATCTTCAAAATGGGGACCTGGAGCTGATAATTGAGTGATAATTTTAGGTGCTGGGCTTGTGCCCACATTAACCGCCTTTCCTTAAATGTGTCCTGGCTGTCAGGTAGACTAAATCCCCATCCCCAGTCCATTCTGTGAGCATAGGTCTCTCTCTCTCTCTCTCTCTCTCTCTCTCTCTGTCAGAAGCCATCATTGTGAATCATGACTGAGCTACAATCTGTCTCTTCCACTAGCCTGTGAGCTCCCAGAGGGCAGTCTTTGTACATTGGAAGCGATGAAGTACAGAGGACACTCAATGTACACTAACACACAAATGACTTGTGAGCCACATAGAGCTCTTTAGACACCAGTGCCGGAGACACAAACCCACACTGCTGAGTGTTCTAGCTTCAATCCACCGCTCACCTCAACTGACCAGAGAAACTGAAGAAGGAACAGCACTGCCTTACAGATGATCTTCCTGGGGATCCCAGGAGGGGGCCAGTTCTCAACAGGACACATGGCTGGTGTCCTCAACAGGACAGAGATGGGGTATAACGTGGAGAAGGCAATGGGGGAGAAAGGTGGTGCTTCCTTCAAGCAGCAACACTGAATTTTATTCAATCAAAATGGCCTAAGGCACCTGTGCTGTGCCTGGCAAATTTCTTGTGGTGAAAGAAAAGGATGGAGAAGAAGAAACAGAACACAAAGAGAAAGCAGAAGGGTAATTTGATTTTGTCTTTATATTGGGAAAAGGTGATTTTATGAAATGGGCAATCACTGTTCCCTTCTACCAATGAAGACAAACCTAAAGGAGCGGGGCTAAGGCGCAGGTGAGGCGTTCTGAAATTAGGTGAAGGGTGCGTGATGCTAACACCAGAAGGCGAAGGCGCAGAACATAAGTGTGTGGCTTACAGTTTTCTTTCCAAGAGGTCCGTGGACAGCATGGGAGGTCCTGGGCAGCGCTTTGGAGGAATGAGCTAAAATAGCAAGATGTCTCTTCTGATGGTGACTGATTTTATTCTTTATCCAGGCCCCCATATAAAATAGATCATGTGATTCCATCCTTTCAGCTGCCATCTACCAAGTCATTGGAAAAACTATTAAAATCGAGGGTGTGAGAGGGCAGACTACGTTTAAAGGGAACGAAACAGAGAGACGTGACTACCAAGCTGACAGAAGCTAAAGGCTAAGCTTCCTCGTGGGATGCAGGTAACACTGGGCTACGGACCGGGCCCCAGTCTCCTCTCGGCCACCCATGACCAAGCATTTGACACAGGTCACCAATAAAGGGCGCATACAGGAACAAACTCACTGATATTTGCCAAGTGTCCATAACAAAACGAGAGTGGCTTAGGAAAGGTGACATTGCTGGGGACTTCTTTTTTTTTTTGTTTTGTTTTGTTTTATGAGACAAGGTTTCTCTGTGGTTTTGGAGCCTGTCCTGGAACTAGCTCTTGTAGACCAGGCTGGTCTCAAACTCACAGAGATCCGCCTGCCTCCCGTGTGCTGGGATTAAAGGTGTGCACCACCACCGCCCGGCTATTGCTGGGGACTTCTATTCCTTTCTTTGCTTCCCAGTTCTACAAGCATCTATCAGGCTGTCTCCTCATGCCCAAAGCTCTGGCTTGGGTTTTGAGGAGTAGAATCCCTCACGGCTTTTTTATTATGCTCTCAATGGCTTCTCTGCTCACTGGGACACCTGCTGTCATTCAGATTTCTCTGATGGTTTTCACACACATGGCTTTCTTCAGCTATCATACAGGCACGGAGCGTTGTTACATGACTGTGCTGTTCTTAGATCACACACATTTGACTTTTTTATGTGTGGGGAAATGGCACCCTTGATATGAAACAGAAACTCCAGCCAGCCACAATTAGTTTCCATTTTGGGTGGCAGTTCTAAACGTTGTCAATAACTTCCAAATGTGCATGCTTTCTAGGTTTGTTCACACCCGTGGGACAAAATTACACCAAGGTGGGAGACCACGCCTCCTTTTAAAGCAATAGGCCAGTTATTTTGCTGGGGGAAACTATGCTTTTAAGATGAATGTGAGAGTTTTACCCATTTGCAAGCTGGCTGACAGTCCACCCTGTCATCTGGGAGTGTGCTGCGCCTCTGTCAGCTTAGGGACTGAATCCCTTACAGAGGACACAACGGAACCAAAACATTTCAAGTAAAATGCAGGCCCACAGAAATGATTCATTTATATCAGCTAACATTCTTGACAATAAACTAAATATTAGTTTAGATAGTGTATTTCGTTTATTTCTCTAAGCATTGAACTTTAGGTGTCATCTCCAAACACCAGCTAAAGAACACATACATCCTGCACTGTCGCTTTAACAGTCAGGAGAAGATCACTGCGATCTCCGCTTCCATGCAGAGCTTTGGGGAGATGACAGCCTCCTTTAGGAGAACACAGTGGTGAGGCAGGGAAAGCTCAGTCTCCTGCGCTTTGATAAAAAAGGTTGGCATTTTACTTGTTTGTTTGTTTGTTTTGTTTTAGCTTGTTTCCTTGCTTGGTTTTTGTTTTTGCTTGTTTGGTTTTGGTTTTTGTTTGTTGGTTTGCTTGCTTGTTTTCTCAGAAATTGCCCAAGCAGAAGTTTGGGAGAGGACAGAGCAATTCCTCCTGAACTGCACTCTCCCTCACATCTACAGTAAGAGCCTTCTCTTCCCTTCCAGCATCCCTCTGGAGCAGGCATGCTCTCATTTCACTCACAGACCACCAGGGACACCAGAGTTCTGAGCGACAGAGCACTGTGCATGTGACCAACAGTAGATACTCCTGGATTTCACGTAATCATCAAACCAACCGCTGGCATCGTGAGTCTAAATAAACTCTTTATAACCCTAAATGGGGCTGAAATAAACATATGAACATTCACAAGCCCTTAGTGGACTCCTGTTTAAGTAAACTGAACGAGCCCACTGCCGCGTACTATGATGTGTTCCTTGATCTAACTGTCATATATTAACATCAGTTTCATCTGCAACTCATGCACGTGTGCATCAGTATATATGTGTGTGCATGCACATGTGTGTGCATGCGCATGAATTTAGTATTTGAATTCTGTGATCTAATCTGGTGTTTTGTTTTGCTTTGCTGGTGCTAGGGGGCAGGGTGGAACCCAGGGCCTTGTACACGTTAGAAAAGTATACTCTCTGCCCTTGGGCTTTTGAAGCAAGGTCTCACTATGCAATTCAGCCTCAACCTGCCCCAGCCTCTTAAGTGTTGGGATTACAGACAGGCAGCATCAAGCCTGGCTCCCTTAGGTTTATTTTTTAAGCCGAAGACGGTTTTCCATTCTACACTCTGTCCATTTGATTACAGCAGCACCTGGGTGGCCCAAGACGTTTATATCAGCACTCGCAGACTCAACCCGTCATATCCAGAAGAGTCAAGAGTAGAAAGCATTTTCCCTAAATATATAGTCTTCTGGTCACAGGGGTTTGGGAAGAAAATGAGGAGGCGGCTGGCACAAGAGTCCCATTGAGTTACTGTGGCTTGAATCCTTATCTGAATTCCCTCTTTAAAACAATAAACAAGCCCATAAGGCCCGAGAACTCAACATTCACCTTTTGCATAATGCATAGTGAGCTGTCAGGTAACAAGGCAGGGATTCCACACTGGCGCTTCTCTGGGGGGGGGGGTGTTAAACATGAGAAAAGAATAGAGATCAAATAAAGATGCTCAACCATGAGGAGGAAAAAGTGCGAAGCACGACCGGTGGGTGGCTGGTGTCGCACCACTGTGGCTATCAACACCGAGGCTTCCTTCAGGTCGCGTGTTTATTACCTCACGTGAAATACCAGGAGGAAAACAGGGGGCCTTGGTGTACCGGTTGCGCATCCTCATTTACACAGGCGGAACTGCCAATCTCTACCTACCTCCCATCTCCATCTGCATTGCTTTCTAGGCATTCCCACAGGAAGGGTGACCACTTTGGTCTCTGCTGGCTGGATGCACGTTAGCATAGTAAGGCTTTTAGACAACAAGCCAATCATATATTATTTTTTATTATTTGGGCATGGAAACTCTGCCCTTGACATGCACCACAGCTTCCAAATCATCCCTCCTGACTGTGGCTTATAAAGTCCTAGAATGCAGGAGGAGCCAAACTGGGGACGGATCTTCTGTTTTATGTCCTTTTCTGGCTTCTCCCTCCACGTTAGGAAAGGGGAAACCAAAAATCAAACAAACACGCCAACAGGTGCAGAACAGGACTGACCCCATGAAAGCCTGGGTATGGGAGGATCACTACATTATTATTTAATAATTTTAACCCAAAGAAGGACAAAAATATCACCAGAGTTTAAATAACTGGTGTCATCATTGGTTTCAGACCCAGGTTCTGACAAACAGTTCCTAAAAGGGACAGAAGGCATAAATGACCCATTTTCTTTGAAGCCCAGTTAAATGGGGTCATCAAGGCCAGCCATGAAGGACACTGATTAGGGTCAAATGAAACAGGCAAAAGGCCCTGCCACAGGGCCTGGAAGCCCCGAGGGCATTCAGAGTGGATGAACGGAAGAAGGGTGAGAAAATGGCTCTGTAATTCTGGGTTGTAAGGCTTCATTTGCGATCCCAGAACAGAAAGAAGACAGTTAGAACACAGGGTGAGGAATTTAAGGCATAGCCACGGAAGGGAACTCCGACATCAAGGAAACCCTACACAAGGATGAGGGGATGTGTCTTCAAGATTAACCCCGAGCCTCTGACTACAACAATGAGACATGGTGAACTCACGTTTTATGAAAAACCCTCCATCTTCTAGCGCCTGAAAGGATGTTATTTGCAGCCCTCCCCCCATGGAATCAGTGTGAAGAGTGTGTGGATAGCAGTTGTTTTCCAAGAAGCACACTACTGGGAACACGCCTCCCAGTTCACCTGCCACACCCTCTTATGCATCTCTGCATGCTGGTTCCGAGTTCCCATCAGGCGCTCCCGGGATGACTGCTGAGAAGCCCAAACTTGCTGAAGCAGCCCTTTGTGGAGGATCTAGGCTTTTCCTGTCGGCCCTTGCTACTGTGTGATGGGGACACTTCTCAGCGTGAGATGTCCAGGGGACCACCTTGAATATCTGCTAGCGAGACAGAGACTGCTACTGCCTAAAACACTAATCTCTCTTAAACCAGAGATGTGCTATCATCTCGTGGATCGCGCACCACCCACCATCCGGGAAACATGATGCAAACTTCATTCCTGGATTGACTGAAGATAGGGACTCAGCATAGACAAAAAGTGGACAAGACACCGCTCCTGCTTTCAGCTCCACTTTTAAAGGCACTTACTGGCTATATATTACACTCCCTACACTTTGACAGACACTTTCCCGGGGCACCCACAGCAAATGTGACCCCAGTCACTTCCTCAACAGCTGGTGAATGTTGGAGACAGGATCCAAAGCCAGGTGTGGTTCACTGTTAAGCTTTATCAGTTTTCCCGTCGGAGCTTCACACTGGGAATGCGGGCATTGTTAAATTTATTCTGAGTTTTTGACATGTGATAGAGATTATAAAAACAGGCTTGTGTTTTAACTAGATGGGACACGGTATGTGGTTCTTTGAAAGACCAGCCCGGCAGCTTTCTGTGCAGGAAGGAACCTTACTGACTTGATCCTGCTTGCTGCCCCCCTGAGCTCTGAGAACTCGGAGGCACAGAGCAGTCAGGCAGGTGAGCCAGGTCCTGTGACTCTGGCTTGTAAGCAATGCCTGGCCCAGGCCAGGGCTTCCTCCACAAATCCAGGGTTCTGGCCAGTTAAAGACTTCCGTCTGGGGCAGTTTCCCATGTGGAGGTTTTGCAGAGTTAATGTCCAGTCCATAACTGGGGAGGGTGGGTAGGAAATTACAAAGGGAACTATATTCCCAGTGGCTCGTCATGCTGGAGGAAATGAAAGGATTTAAGCAGATCTGGCCTGAATAAATATTTTCTCTATAAAAGTTAATCTACAATTACATTGAATGTGAAATATTATATAGAAAAACATCCCATGTGTTTTTGTTGCTGAAGGACACTTTGAGTTTGTGTTTTATTGCTGATCTGCTGCTTGGGTTGGAAACCTTCCCCCTGGGGAAGTTTATTTGGGTGAGGCCTGACTTGAGCACTTCTCAGCCTCAGGGACACATGTTCTAATGGGCATGTGTGAGGGCATCAGGCTGTTCAAAGGCTTCGAGATTTGCTTTCTAGAACTGCAATATGGATCTGCCATGTGGGGCTCCTTTGGCTTCGAGAGGAGGGAACACAATTGTGGCAACGCCACATTCATCTCTCTGGTTGCCTACATCTTTTTGTGGGATATAATCTTTTACTGTGTTTAAAAAAAAATACCAACAGAGGCACGGCTTTTTGATATACCAAATAACATTGTTTTGTTTGTTCATTGAGACAGGGTTTCTCTGTAGCTTTGGAGCCTGTCCTGGAACTTGCTCTGTAGGCCAGACTGGCCTCGAACCCATAGAGATCTGCCTGTCTCTGCCTCCCAAGTGCTGGAATTAAAGGCATATGCCACCACTGCCCGGCTCTAAGTAACATTTCTTAGCAGTGTGGAAGAAAGTGTGTTATACAGGGTCAACCGTAAGCACTTGTCAAGTCTCCTGGTTTATCCATCCTACCACGTGTCCATGAGCTCCAAGGAGAAGGATCATTTTCAAGCTAGCCATGGTGGGCTGAGCAACAGCCCCAAGCATGTCTATACCCTAATCCCTGGAAACTGTCAATTTTACCTTAAATGTCAAAAAGGAAGTTTCCATCTATAATTCTGGATCTCGAGAAGGGGAGATGATCTGAGATGTTCTGGGTGAACAATAAATGCAATCTTAAATGTGCATAGACAGGGTTTTACCACTAAAGACTATACCTGGGGAAGAGATGCAGGAGTTGCTGGACTGGTAGGTTGTAAGATGGAAGAAGGAATACATGAACTGAAACAGCTTTAGAATTTAGCATCCTCTGGAAGCTGAAAACAGGGAAATGGATTCTCCCCCTGGAGGTCTCAGAACCTTTGGAGAATACCATTTGAAATGGACCTAAATGAGAGAGGCTGGGAGTAGGGACATAACACCTTCATATCCCTATCCTCTCCTGTCCTTCCCTTTTACCCTGTCATGTGACTACAAAGTTAGCGACAGCGACACCTACTGTGACTCCATGGCCTTTCCTATCATCTTATCAAAGTACCCTGTGCCTCTCACAGCAGTGCCCTCAGTCCCATCCACCGTCTCACCTCAGGATCCTCCACTCCTCCGACCCTCTCACTATAGAGACCATTCCCAGTCCCTACACAAGACCAAGACAACACCATCTATTTCACACCAATAAGAAAACAATTCTCCTGACAAAAGAACTCACCAAAGCATTTCTTTAAAAGGGTGCACGCTGCTGATGCATTTGAGAGGGACAAATGCAAAATGATGTTCTCAGTTTCCTGCTCAGCCCATCTGCAAGGCCACATGTGGAAAGGTACCACGTGACAGGCACGTGTTAGCTGGTGAGGCTACTCACCTTTTCTGAAGTTTGGTTTTCTTGTCGAATGAGACAAGAAAACCACATGAATGGGATAAAAAGCATGAATAAAATGTCTAGTGCAGGGTGTGGCCCAATACGAATGTTCAATACGTGCTGGTTTCCTTGTTATCACACGGCACCTCATGTCTAACCATAAGGTCACCACACTGAACTTCTGTGGTTCTTTTGGGTGACTTAATACTACCAAACTGATCTACACGTGCTCCCCCCCCCCGTCTGTCTGGTTCTCTCCATCTTACCATATGTGTATTTATGTGTATTTCCTCGTGGATAAGTTCTTCTCAGTGTCAATATGGGGAACATGGCTGAACACCAGAAACAACAAAGTAGCTTACAGTGATGGAACTGAGAATGTACAAGGAATTATTCTCAGGGGAATGTCTGACACAAAACCAAGGTGAAGTCCGTGATAAACAGACAAAGAAGAAGCCACACAGGAAACAGCATCCGGAATTAACTGAGCAACGGAGCTGAAGCTTCAGGAACAGGGGCAGGGCGAATCTTGGCTTCTCAGTTCTATCCGCCCAAGGGCACGGTGAGTCTGGGCTTCTCAGCCCTACCGGCCACCCTCCCAGCATCCTGTCACATGCCAGCTCAGCATCCCGTCCACTGCAGGATATGTCCCCTCCATATACAACAACTGCCAATGGTAAGACCAGCTATCACAACGTGGCATTGACAGTGATGGTATCTGATAAAGGTCATCACCAGCTTCCCAAGCTAGACTTTGTGAGGGTCACTCTTGGTGACCTGGCCAACTTAATCAGAAAGACAATTTCACGCCCAAAGAATAAGTGACAGTATCTCCAAGATGGCTCCTATTCTCTTCCCCGCAGTGCTTGTATCCTGATGAGGGGCAAGAACAGTCTCTGTATGGTATGCTTTCTCTCAGTTCTGGGAACACTCACTTCAGAAGGCCTGGGAAGAACAAAATGAACCAAAGGTCTGAAGAAGACTTACACATCACCATGGCCAACGTCACCATTCCTAACCCTGACCTCAGAGTTTGTGGAGAACCTCTAGGCCCATTCCCACTGTTGAGCTATGACTTCTGGCAAGACTTCCCAAATATGTGACCATTCTACAGGAGGTAGAATGCAGAATGGTTAACTGGAAGATTGAAGGAGCATTGCAGTGACAAGGTTACTTCAGCTCCCCTGTACTCTCTGGTTGGTGGAGGAGGAAGCCTCCTTAAGGGTGACCATGACCTTCAGAGACGACAATAATGAAGTAGGTAGCATTTTATCTCAGTTTCTTCAGAGTGCTTGAACATGTGGTCTTTGTGTGACGTTTCTGCTCTAGCACCCAGGACATAGTGTGGCACGTAAGTCTTTTTTCTGGTAATGTGTGTTTATGATAAGTAGAAACAAGGAAAGCCAATTGGTATCCTACACTGGTATAAAATGAAACGAATGTGGCCTTCATATTTATTGTCCAGACTGAGGACTCAAGCTGTGTCATTGGTCCTGTGACACCTTAAAGACACAGACATGGTCTTCATTAATTAATCTGTTCCCAATATAAGATACTCCTATTGAAGGAGACATCACATTAATAGCTACTATATGTCTCCCTTATCTAATAGAATAGCCCAAGGATTAGAGGTAGGTCCTGTGGGGCCACATGCCCAAGTCAGCTTGTGAAATGGAGAAACAACACAGGAGGGACCCATTGTTCTCTTAGCAAGCAGTTAGTCCATAATGAAAACTCACAGATTTGATAACGTATATTGCCCTGAGGTAGGACTTTCATCCCCTCCGGCCCTGGCTCCCATTCAACACCAGACAGTCCTGTTCCAGGCGCTGTGCTCACCGGCTGCCTGCCTAGCTAACCCTCAGGTCACGTTTTCGCAGCTCCTCTGGGCTCAACAGCCACTGCTAGAGCTGTCCCCCAGATGCTCCACACCTGTGCTAGCCATCTTCTGAAACCGCTCAGCTAGTATCACAGGATCTTCTCCAAGGCACAGGATAGTCAGCACCTAACTTACTCGCCACAGTATGTAATAACAGCATCTATTTATCAGTAACTTTACATACACATTGTAAAGTGGGCGGTGAGTGTTTGCGGTAAACAGGGAAGGGGAGAAATGAGTTTATCAGTGAGGCATAGGGAAGTTTCTTTCTTTCCTTTCTTCTCTCTTTCTTCTTTATTTCTTGGTTTTTCAAGACAGGACTTCTCTGTATAACCACCCTGGCTGCCCTGGTACTTTTTCTGTAGACCAGGATAGTTTCTTTTTTTATTAATTAATTAATTTATTTATTAAAGATTTCTGCCTCCTCCCCACCACCACCTCCCATTTCCCTCCCCCTCCCCCAATCAAGTCCCCCTCCCTCGTCAGCCCTAAGAGCAATCAGGGTTCCCTGCCCTGGGAAGTCCAAGGACCACCCACCTCCATCCAGGTCTAGTAAGGTGAGCATCCAAACTGCCTAGGCTCCCACAAAGCCAGTACGTGCAGTAGGATCAAAACCCATTGCCATTGTTCTCGAGTTCTCAGTAGTCCTCATTGTCAACCCCGCAACTGACAAAGGTCTGATCTCCAAAATATATAAAGAACTCAAGAAACTAGACTGTAAAAGGCTAATCAACCCAATTATAAAATGGGGCACTGAGCTGAACAGACAATTCTCAACAGAAGAAGTTCAAATGGCCAAAAGACACTTAAGGTCATGCTCAACTTCCTTAGCTATCAGGGAAATGCAAACCAAGACAACTTTAAGATACCATCTTACACCTGTCAGAATGGCTAAAATAAAAAACACCAATGATAACCTTTGCTGGAGAGGTTGTGGAGTAAGGGGTACACTCATCCATTGCTGGTGGGAATGCAAACTTGTGCAACCACTTTGGAAAGCAGTGTGGCAGTTTCTCAGGAAATTCGGGATCAACCTACCTCTGGACCCAGCAATACCACTCTTGGGAATATACCCAAGAAATGCCCTATCATACAACAAAAGTATATGCTCAACTATGTTCATAGCAGCAGTGTTTGTAATAGCCAGAACCTGGAAACAACCTAGATGCCCTTCAATGGAAGAATGGTTGAAGAAAGTATGGAATGTATACATATTAGAGTACTACTCAGCAGTATAAAACAACGACTCCTTGAATTTTGCATACAAATGGACGGAAATAGAAAACACAATCCTGAGTGAGGTAAGCCAGACCCAAAAAGAGGAACATGGGATGTACTCACTCATATTTGGTTTCTAGCCATAAATAAAGGACATTGAGCCTATAATTCGTGATCCTAGAGAAGCTAAATAAGAAGGTGAACTCAAAGAAAAACATATAGGCATCCTCCTGAATATTAACCTTCATCAGGCGATGAAAGGAGACAGAGACAGAGACGCACACTGGAGCACCGGACTGAAATCTCAAGGTCCAAATCAGGAGCAGAAGGAGAGAGAGCACGAGCAAGGAACTCAGAACCGCGAGGGGGGCACCCACACACGAGACAATGGGGATGTTCTATCGGGAACTCACCAAGGCCAGCTGGCCTGGGTCTGATAAAAAGCATGGGACAAAACCGGACTCGCTGACCAGGATAGTTTTGAACTCACAGAGATCTGCCTCTGCCTTTTGAGTACTAGGGTTAAAGATGTGTACCACCATGCCTGGCTGGGGCAGTTTTCTAAGATGCCACCAGGATTTCTATCATCTCATTAGCAAGTAGGAAAATACAGAATTAGAACTGGGAAATAGCATTTCACACTTAGAAGGTAGGCAAACATCTAAAACCCCCATTTTATACTTCATCAGGATAGGTTTATCCTTATGATCTCCTGGGGTCAAACTCCAGGCATCACACAGACTGAATTAGCTGGATCACCTTCCAAACTTACATTGCCATGGTAGAATTCACATCCACACAGCTATGGAGGCGAGATCTCCATGATCATGCCAGAAGTCACCTGGACCACTCCAGGCTCCCAGAGGCCAGCTGCTTCTCTTAGCGTGCAGCCTCCTCCTTATCAAATAAACAGCAGCCCATCAAATCCTATTCACTTTAAAAAAGCTTATGTGGCTTGATTGATTGACAGATTACTTCTGTAGTAGAAATAGGATCCAGAGAATTGTACAAGCTGAGGCCGCACACCTAGTTACATTCCCAGGCACATCCTCCACCCCCCAGATTTAAAGGGCTTAGGCAGTAGGATAGGCCCACTCGGGTAATCTCCAGCTCTTAAAGATCAAGTGTACCAAGTAACAGAACCTAATGATGCGGCTAAACCCATACCATCCTTGGTGATTACGCAGAGGGTGGGAATCCTGGTGCATCTTAGAAAGCTGCTCAGCACCACATCTACAAACTCTCCTTTCTCCTTCTCTATCCACCCCAGACACCAGTCTGCACAAGTGGACACAAGTCTCTAGCTACACAGATCTTCCAACAACAACCAAACTCCAGCTAAGAGATATTTAAAAAGAATTCAGAAAATTCCAATGTGAAAAGATAGGAAAAGAAGTTATGGCCAAATGATAACTAGAAGAAAGCTTGTGTGTCTGATTCATGTAGAATGAGAGCCACTATTGTAAAACCACTGTGTCACTGCTGAAGACTGTCAGTCATTTCAGTAGCAACGAGAGGGACAGAAAACCAGGAGACGCTATTTCATAGCCCGATTCGAAAAACCCTAACAGTACATCCAGGCAAGAACTCACACTAAATACCTTTGATACACTCGCTCAAGGATATAATTTTTGCATCATCTAGTGAAGTTAAACATGTGTGTTCTCCACTACCAAGCATTTCTACTCCCACACACTAAACACTAGAAAAATATTTGAACAAGGAGACTTTTACTATTTCTGTAATCCACATTGCATGGAAAAGCCCAAGTCTGGTAACAGGCCAAATATCTATTGCCAGGAGAATAATAATAAGTTGTTCTAGTCATCAGACAATGGAATTTCTGCAGCAGTGAAGGTGAATAGACCACAACTAAATGAATTAATATGGATTAAACATCAGGAACCTTCGGTGACAAAAGCCAAATTGTAGAAAACAATACAATTCCATTTATATGCCTTTGACACACAGGATAAATATATGGAGAAGGGGCCGGGGGCAGGGAGGGGTAAAGGTGCTTGCTACCAAGCCTGATGACCCAGGTTCAATTCCTGGGTCCCACCATGGTGGAAGGAGAGTATGGACTTCCAAGAGTTTTCCCCTGCCCTCCAAATGCATGCTGTGGATGTGCACACGTGTGTGCACACACACTTCACTAAGTAAATAAGGAATAGAGATAAAATGTTTTATTATTAGGGATCAATGAAGATAATGGAAGTAGCTAACTGAAGACAAAGGAAGGATATGATTTGAGGCATACAGATCATCTGCAGCCTCAGTAAAGAAGGGTTCCTTGGTTGGAGACTAAGAAGGATGTTTTATTGTGGCTTCTACGCCACATGCATTCTCTGTGTGTACAAGCATCAGTCCTAACTAACACAAAACAATATATTATGTCCACACATTAGTAAGTGCTGTAGTAGTCTGGGAAAAGTCTCTTCCAGATGGCAGAGAGTCACTATGTCAAAGAGACTTGCGGGAAGGAAGGTCAGATGTCTCAAAGCACGTGACACACATGGGATGTATGAACACATCAGAGTGAAAACAGGAACCAGGCTGATGCAAGTCATGGAGTTCCTGTCCTCGCCAATACAGATCCCACTTTAGGGGATGGGGACCTCCCACGGGCTTTCATCAGGGAGAGCTCTGAGGGTACAGCCTAGTTACAGAGTCCCCAGTAAGAGAGGGACAACCCAAAGTCACCCAGAGGAAAGAGAAACTCAACTGAGGGCCATTTCCCAGGAGTAGGCATTGCTACAGGGTTCGGATCCATGGCTTCCTCAGTGAGATGCCAAGGGTACACCCACCATGACAGCCATTAACCTGAGAGTCACAGGCTATGTCAAATTATCCTATAATAATGTACACAACAACCAGCAGTGGGGACAACCTGAGGGAACCCTGAACACTGGTGGGAAGGGGAACGGTGGCTGCAGGAACAGTTTGGCAGCACAACACGCTGATAGGCATACACCTGGCAGAAATGAAAAGACATCCATACAAAAACTGGCTCACAGATGTTCACAGAAGGAAAAGCTGGGAATCATCCAATTGTCCATCAACCTACAAACAGATAAATAAAATATGCTAGGTGCATTTTTTTTATTTTTTTTTGTTTATTTATTTATTAAAGATTTCTGCCTCCTCCCCACCACCACCTCCCATTTCCCTCCCCCTCCCCCTCCCCCATCAAGTCCCCCTAAGAGTAATCCGGGTTCCCTGCCCTGTGGGAAGTCCAAGGACCACCCACCTCCATCCAGGTCTAGTAAGGTGAGCATCCAAACTACCTAGGCTCCCACAAAGCCAGTACGTGCAGTAGGATCAAAAACCCATTGCCATTGTTCTTGAGTTCTCAGTAGTCCTTATTGTCCATTTAACAGAAAATTAGTCAGTTGGCAAATACTACTTACTGGCTATAGGATTCACTTCGCACAGGAGGCTTAAATAGTTGCATCTCATAGAGCTCGAACGTCAGTAAGTTACTGCTTAGGGCTGAGGCTACAAAGTACCACAGGGTTTCTTTCTGAGGTGATGAGAGTGTTCTAGAATGGATTTGAGATAAGGGTGTGTATAACTGGAAGGGGATTATCAAGAATTGAACTATACACCTAAATGGCTGAGCTATTGGCATATGACTTACATTTCAATAAGGTTATTTTCCTTAAGTACACACATGGCTTGAACTTTCAGAACCAGGGCCTCTGCCTCCAGTTTTAGGGCTGGGACAGAGACATGGCACAAGGTTTTGTAAGCATTTACTAGGAGGAGGTTCGTGAAGTTTGAGTTCAGCAAGGCCACAACACAGAGCTTGCTGAAGGTCATAACTCTCACCAATAAGCAAGAAACAGGCTGGGGGATGATTCAGTTGGTAAATCTCCTGCCTTACAAATGTGAAGATCTGAGTTTGATCCTCAAACACTGTGTGGTGGGGCAATGAGGAGTGGAGACTTGGGGACCCTTAGGGCTCTGTTTGGTGTCCAAGTCCTTGTATAGCTGAAGTTATTTCTTATTCTGGCAGTCAGGATAACTGCATGAAACACAGAAGATTCAACTCTTTAATCATCTATCATGGAGGTAGCTGGAGGCTCATGAGGCCCCTCCTGTCCCCGAGGATCAGACAGCCACCGAAAGAGGGACTCACAAGACTTTACTACTCTCTGAGAATGTGTTCGATTGCAGGGAGAAACACTGTCTTCAGTGGTATAGCCACTGGTAAGTTGCCCATGCTCCCGTAATAACTTGAATTATTGCTCACCAAGTTCCCCCTGTGTGGATTTGTTTCCTTGGCCTGTTTCTGGTACCCAGTCTGGGGTGAAGAGACATTTGCTCATCTCAGGAAATAGTCATACAAGACACATGCTCGCCCACAGTGGCCCCCAGTTCTGAGAGTTCTCCTTACTAACGGCCCATGGGGAAAAAGCACAGCTGCATTCACCTTAGGACAGCATTGAAAGAGCTCATCATACTGCAGGGAACAGGAGTCTTATTTTCCTTCTGACCCACTAAGGGAGTGTGTGGGCTGCCCAGACAGTCAGGCTTGGGCTGTGCTAGCCTTGAAAAGTGAAAGTGAAAAGACATTCCAAATGGAAGGCCTGGAGCCAGGCACCAAATTCCTCCTTGTCCTGGTTTGGGGGATGAGAGCTCAGTGGTCCACCATGAAATCCCAGGGGGCACTACATTCCCAAGCCACCCAAGAGCTCTTTACTGTTCCTAATTCAAATGAGAACAGGGCAAAGGCTCACTGAAACCAAGATGCTCACCTCCACATGCAGGCAGGGATGTTCTGCCACTTGAACAGAGAGAGGCCCATTCCCTTCCACTACTGCTACCATTCTGTGGCAGCAGAATCTGTCTGTCTGCGTCAGAAGGCAGTCTGTCCGTTTCTAAGCAATGCCAGAAGCTAATTAGAACAGACAGCCTTGCTGTCGTTCAGTAAAAGAACGTGCGTGTATAAATATTCCCTTTGAAATAAAAATGAGAAACCTCGATTTAAAACAATTTACTGGTGACTTAATCTTTGTTGCTCTTGGCTAAAAAGACACAGAAACCCTGGCTTCCTTCCTTGGATTCACATTTTATGTCTCACGAGGTGACTTCCAGATCTTCCCCAGTTGCTGCTGGCTCCTGGGCAGCCTCTGTTTTGCTTTTCAGGGCAGTGTTAACAGCTCATCAGGAGCAGAACAAAACAGGAAATTATTAATTATTTAGTGACAGAGGAAAAGCAAATGGGCTCTCAGTTTGTTTATTGGTCATCACTCACAGCCAAACCTTGAAGCATCGGTAGGAAGGGACCATGAGGTTCAGGATGCTAGGGTTAAAAATAAGGGCAAAAATTAAAAAAAAAAAAATGGAATAGTAAGTAAAAACCCATGTATTCATAGTAGTCATTTATTTTTTTTATGTCCCAGACACTGAGATATTAAGAAGTTCCCTAATAAACTTAACAACTCAGGACTTGTTTCAACTCAAGAAATATATGCAAGCACCAAGTTTTGAAATATTTGCTCTCCCTTATGGCAAAATGGTAATCTCATCCCGATTTTCTTAACATCATTGTTCTGCTGTGAAACCCAGCACACGAGGAAAGCAGGTCCTGGGGTACACATGACATAATCGTAGAACACACACACACGGCAAAGCCTTCCTGTAGCCACTCCCCTGACCCTTGCCTACTGATGCATAGTCACTATTTCCTTTTCCTCCTCAGCCTGGATTTGTAAGTATTATCAATCAGAAATGCATCATGGGAGGAAGGATGTGTCAAGAGCAGGCAGGCTTCACTGCAATTCTTAAATCTACCTCTATGCATTAAGCGTGTGCCACACCTTGAGGAACCAGATGCCTGGCATGAGCTACAAGACTGGAAGCAAGGACACCAGAAGCAATCAGGTTAGGGCTGACTTCTCATAAGAGGCGTGTGGCTGTCAGAAGGCAGCTGCTCACTGTGCGTGATCTGAGGGTACGGGCCACAGTGGTTTTGCTTTAGCTGAGTTTTCCCTCGCTATTGGGTATTTGATTGGAACTGCTATTCATCCAGTGCTGCTCAGAAAGACCTAACAATGTAGAAGGAACTCGTTATACTGGTAAAAGGCACTGTTGTATTTATCAAGCTTTACAGCTTCGGGGTCTAGAGTGAGTGACTTGCTTCCCTAAGCAGAGGTTTTGGCCAATGAAGGTGTTACCCTTAGTTTGGAGGTTTGGGTCACTTTCTGAGTGTCACATAAAATAATGTCTGGACAGAGCTCAGTAGAAAGCCTAGCTCATCCTCAGGACTAGCATTACCATCAAAATTCTGAACAACCGCTAATGCCATTCTTGTCAGCTCCCCCTTCCTCACCTCACTTTTTGTGACTCCGTGCCACCCCTAACTCAAGCCACCATGACCTAATGTCAGCATAGTCCTCAGTCAGTCTGTCACGCCCTGGTAAAGTTGCAGTTGTCAGACACCACCAAGTGAACATCTCTGATGACGACAGCATGCACCTGGCCACAGGTTTTGGCTATGTCTGACTTGCTCATTACCAGAGGTCCCGTGTCTCCTGTAATATCAAACACATGGGCTGTTGTCAATTGTATACCCCTCTGCTCTGGCCCCCTTTAAGCCCTTCCCACAATGCACTTAAGAGTGATCTTTAAAAATGCATAGCAATTAGGTCTTTTCTATTCCATCCATTTCCCTGCCAAGCTCATGGTTTCATTTTTCTTTACAGCTTGAACCTATTGGAGAGTGTGCCAGAAACTTTTATGTCAACCTGACTCAAACAAAAGTCATCTGAGAAGAGGGAACCTCAATTAAGAAAATGCCTCAGTAAAATGGGGCTGTAGGCAAGCCTGTAGGGCATTTTCTTAAATAGTGACTAACATGGGAGAGCCTAGCCCATTGTGGATAATGCCATCCGTGGGCTCATTGTTCTGAAAGCAGGCTGAGCAAATGATGAGGAGCAAGCCAGTAAGCAGCACCCCTCCATGGCCTCTGCACAGAGTTTGAGTTCCTGTTTTATTTCCTTTAATGATGAGCTGTGATGTGGAAGTGCAAGCCAAATAAACCTTTTTCTCCACAATGTGTTTTGGTCATGGTGTATCAATGCAGCACTAGACTAAGACAGAGAGGTAACCCCGACCCAGAAAGGCAAGCATCTTAGTCCTCTCTCATCAGAGTTCCTAACTCCACATCTACAGTTGTGAGTGTATAAATCCTGAAAACCAAGAAAGCAAAAGGGACCATTGCTGAGGTAGGGGCATAACATAGAGAGAGGAATAGCAGGGATAAGTCATTGATTCAGGAAATGGGAAAGGGGAGGGCTCTAATTTAGGAGGGAGAAGGGAGATAAATACAGGAGGAGGAGGGGGAAGGCAAAATACCAGTAAGGACGTTTGGAAAAAGTCACAAGAAATAATAGGATTAAGCAAACCTATAGTTTAAGTAAATCTGTGTATAGATATCCATACATTGTTTAAGTAAGATTTTCTGGAATAATAATGCTTCCTCCAAGAGCCAAACAAGAACCCCAACACCAGGAATGAAAAGTCCTCTTTTGAGTTGTTGGTCAGGTTGTTCAAGAGACTTCCAAAATTAATAGGCTGTTGATTGCTATTGCCCTTGATTGTCTCCAGAGATAAAAGGTGAGCCTCTATTGCTGAAGACACCAAGCACCTCAGAAATAGTGGCCATAGAACCCAGAGATGGAATTGAGTTGAATGTCCCTTCCCTGAGAGACTAGCTTTCATGGTACCAGAAGTCATCACAAAAGCTTCCACAGGAAGGAAGTAATCAACAGTCCCACTCAGCTGTGATGCCTATGGTACAACAAGGACCACCATGGCACAATAACCCTAAGGGTGCAGTAGTGCTCACAAACCTTAACATCTCTCTGATTGGATTTAAGAACTGAGCAAAAGGACAATCATGTCTGGTACTGGAAATCTAGCCCATTACCCAGGGCTAATGAAGTCATGGATCCTGAAGAACCTACAACCACCACTTTGCTAATCCTGCATAATCCCTAACTGCACTCTTAATATTCGTCCTCACACCTACAGATGAGTGTGGTCCTCACCCCTCATCAAGAAAACACTGTTTTGTAATTGATGGAAACTGTTACAGAAAACTGGAACCAATGAAAATGCAGAGTGGTGGAGTGCAAAACACCCTCTTTACACCTGCAGCTCGGGAACCATGGTGGAAGAGGAGGCAGGAAGATGGTAAGAGCCAGAGGACCAGGTAGGGAGCTCCTAGAATGTCAGAAGCTACAGCCCATAAATTTCCACCAACACAAATGCCTCAACATGAGCTGAACAAAGACAACAACAATAGGCTTGCTGGAGTGGACAAGGGAAAAATGAGGAGGTCAACCCTACACAAGGAATGCAGGCAACTAAGGAATGTGGAGAGAGGGAGAAGCAGTCTTCCCCAGGGAAGAGCACATCAACTGGTTATCCAGTACCTAATGGTCAGCCCTGCAAACATACGTTATACAGACCGAGCAGGTTAGATTTAGAAACCTAATGTAAATGCATATACATAAAATGCATTTAATAGCAATTAATGAAAACAGGCCATGGATTTGAAAGAGAAGTATAGGAGGGCAGAAAGGAGAAATAATTTAATTATATTATAATCTCAAAAATAAAAGAAAAAACTGAATGTATACCAGGTTAAGACTATTCAGAAATGAACGGCCACTATCTGCAACACGGTACTGGATATTCACAAGGAAAAGTGTTAAGTTGGAACCTCATGCTTCATGATACATAAAAAGTGATTCAAAACTGAGCAAATGATCACATGGAGGAGCTAAAGTAGAAACTCTAAGCTAAAAACTCCTGGGAGAAAACAGAGGAAACTGTCATGATGTGGGTTCCAGAAAAGACTTATTGGGCACAAAATCAAAGATGAAAACGGTAAGAGAAAAAGGAAATAAACTCAGACTCAACAAAATGAGATTTTGTACAGCAAATGATGCCATAAGGAAGTGAAAAGAAGCTGGGCATTGTGGCATGGGCCTATAATCCATCATGGCACGGGCCTGTAATCTCAGCACTTGGGACGTGGAGGTCAGATGTCACCCTTCAGGAACTGGTTCTCTCCTTCTACCATGTGAGTCTCCGGCATCAAAGTCCAGTTCTTCGGTGTGGCGTGGCCACCAGCTCCTCTACCCACAGAGCCATCTCACTGGTCCTGTTAGAACAGTTTCCCATTACCTCCGATCAGAAAGAAACCTAGACCCATTTATCACGCCAGATCCCCAACCCTGTTGCTCCCGGGCTCTGCATAGCTGCTGATCTCTGTTGTCCCTATAAACTTGTCTATTTGAGGCATTTCATGTCACAGGGACTCTGCATGGTCGTGGCGGTTGACTGCTTTGTTAAGGGTCATGTTGTGATGCCTTCCTACACAAATAATCATTCTCTCTCTCTCTCTCTCTCTCTCTCTCTCTCTCTCTCTCTCTCTCTCTCTCTCTCCTTTCCCTCTCTCCAACTTTTTAAAATGTTCTAAAATGGATGGCACTGATAGCTATTAACAGGTCTATTAACAGAGTAAACATGATTTGATTGTAGACTTCAAGTGTGTGAAGTGTGTGGTCCACGACATGTGCATAGCAATGAAGCTACTGAAGCTATCATCACAAACAAGTCTCTTACGCTGCCATTCAATGATCACGGTTTTTCAGCTTCCTCTTGTGTCTGCTGACAACCAGGCCCCACTTTCAACCAAACTGGAAAACCTGAGTGTTGGCTCGAGCTTGCTCCTCCTGCCCATCCTGGCTCACTGACTCCAGCCAGTACCACGTATGCACACAGTAGTTAACCAAACAAACAGATTTGGAGAGTAACTCCATAGTAACAGCTACACATGAAGTCGAAGTCCCCTTAAGAAATGACATGGCAATAAGAAAAAATAAAGAATGTGAGTTTGAAAAAAGTATTGGTAAATTTTTTTTGGGGGGGGGTCAATGTTTTGTTTTCTCCTAGTACACAGCTATCACGTAGATGTAAATTCAGACACAAGAGGCTTTTCCCCCACTAACAATGGATGGCAGTTTCCTAGAATAGAAGGATAAGGATGGAGGAGCAGAAATGCTGAAGAGGAAAGAATATAAAAGAGAGAGAGTAAGGGTGGGTCTGACACCATTCATGACTTCCCTGCCCGTGTGACAGCCACCCTCATTCTCACCATACGTCAGTGGTTGTCACCGATGGATGTCGCCTCAGCCAATAGAATCAAGGTTGGAGTGAGGCATCATTCTAGTTGCCGGGGATAGAACAAAGGACAGAAGAGACAAAAAAAAAAAAAAAATCCCTGCTCTAATGAGATAGAAATTCTATAGTGGAGATAGGAATATCAATAATTAGATCGCTGTATGCAGGAGAGAATGATGCAGGCCCAGAGAACCTGTCAGGGAGAGAGAGGCTGTCAGGGGGAGAGGCTCTCAGGTAAGAAAAAGCTCTGGGGGGGACCCTCAATTGGGGGTAGGCTCTCACTGGGGGGATATCAGGTAGGGAGGCGGTCAGGTGGGGAGAGAAGCTGTCAGGTGGGGCGGAGTTGTCATGTGGGAGAGGCTGTCAGGTGGGGAGAGAAGCTGTCAGGTGGGGAGGAGCTGTCAGGTGGGAGAGGCTGTCAGGTGGGAGAGGCTGTCAGGTGGGAGAGGCTGTCAGGTGGGGAGAGAAGCTGTCAGATGGGGAGGAGCTGTCAGGTGGGAGAGGCTGTTAGGTGGGAGAGGCTGTCAAGTGGGAGAGGCTGTCAGGTGGGGAGAGAAGCTGTCAGGTGGGGAGAGGCTGACAGGTGAGGAGAGGCTGTCAGGTGGGGAGAAGCTGTCAGATGGGGAGAGGTTGTCAGGTGGAGAGGAGCTGTCAGGTGAGGAGAAGCTGTCAGATGGGGAGAGGTTGTCAGGTGGGGAGGAGCTGTCAGGTAGGGGAGGTGCTGTCAGGTAGGGGAGGTGCTGTCAGGTGGGGAGGAGCTGTCAGGTGGGGAAGAGCTGTCAAGTGGAAGTGGGAGAGGCTGTCAGGTAGGGAGAAGCTATCGGGTGGGGGAGGAGTTGTCAGGTGGGGAGGAGCTGTCAGGTGGGAGTGGGAGAGGCTGTCAGGTGGGGGAGGAGCTGTCAGGTGGGGGAGGAGCTGTCAGGTGGGGAGGAGCTGTCAGGTGGGGAGGAGCTGTCAGGTGGGGGAGGAGCTGTCAGGTGGGGAGGAGCTGTCAGGTGGGGGAGGAGCTATCAGGGGAGGAGCTGTCAGGTGGGAGTGGGAGAGGCTGTCAGGTGGGAGAGGCTGTCAGGTGGGAGAAGCTCCCTGGCAAAATAAACCAAGCAGAAAGGAAAGAACCCTTTACAACTATTGCTGACTCTGGTTATCAAGAGTCTGCTGGACTTATGTTGAGACAAGATGTGTCAAGTCCATCTGAGGATGGTTTTGATGGAAGATGAGGCACAGCAAACTAAACAGTTTGCATGAGCATATTCCTTATTTTCTCTCATCAAATGACAACTCCCCTTTGTTGGAGTGGCAGAGCTTTCAAGACAAGAATTCAAAGCACCCCTTTGCAAGGAAATACTTGCAAAGCTACTGTTTCTTGCTCACAGTATCCCCATCCTCTCCCATCCTGCTTTCCAACCCTTTTATTTACACAAACTCCGAGTGTATTAAAGAAACTTGAACTAATCAAAACAGTAGTGAAGACTTTACTAATGCCCGAGCACTGTGGAGCCCTGGGCTTGACATCAGGCTCATCTTCACTGCCTGTGGTCTGTAGATGAAGCATGGGCAGAACCAGCCCTCATGTCCCTCCTCACGAATAATCTGGTCCCTCTAGGTCCTTGGTCTACCCTTGCTATTAGTGGCACCTGATCCTCAGCAAGTACGCTTATTTCTCAGCAAGGATGCTCCAAGTCTGGCCAACCCTAAAACCTTGCCACTACACCTCTACATTTCTAAGTTGCCTTCCCAGGACTGAGTTATGGGAAAAAGCATCTTTCATCCTCATGGCCTGAATGGACGCTTGCATGGAGAGACTTCTTACGCCATCCCAGACACTCCATGGTCCCAGACAAAACATCTCGAGACAGTGCAGCCCACTGCAGCACCTGGAAGACAGGCATTCTTGTGGTTCCTCACAAGAGAGGGCAGGAAGGATCCTCTTCTCATGGGGAATTGTACCGCCCTGTGCAGGTGACGACAGACCACACCAAACACTGGCACTGTGCTCCCTCTCCAGGCTCTGCTCTGAACACCCACCTTAGAGTAACCTTAGTTGTCCCTCAGTCCTCAGAATACCAGCTTCCCTAAGATTTACCGCTTAATGACTTTGAGTGTGAATCGTAATATCTTCCAAAAAGCTAGGAAGTTCTCATTTTTTTCTTTAATATTTACAAGTGTGCCAGAGACTTAGACTATATCCTAAAGGCCTCATCATTGCTAATCTGAAGCATGATCAGAGCGTCACACATAGACTCTAACGTGACCATTACAGTGTTGCCTTCTCCGAACCATTATTGTGCTAAAGCACTCAAAAGCCTTCGACTTCGTTAGCTTTAAAGTTGTTTACCCAGATTTTGAACTCAGTGTTAGTTAGCTTTTTGTTGCTGTGACAGAAATGCTTCAGCTAATGAACTCACGCGGGAAAGATTTTGGCTCACATTTGAGCCAACTCCACCTTACTGTGTCACCCTGAGGGAAGGGAGCTCACTGCATGTGATGGAGGACAGCTGCTTACCTTGTGGTCGCTGAGAAGCAAAGCTTACAGGGAGGGCCAGCATCCAGAACATCCCCTTTGAGGCCATGTTCCCATTGATCGAACTTCCTTCCATTAGCCCCACCTCCTAAGGATGCCACCACCGCTTACTGGTGCCACAAGCTGGTGACCAAGCCTTTAATACATGGGCTTTGAGGAGTTAAGATTCAAACTGTGACAGACAACTTGGAATCATTTGCTAATGGAGACAGGACCTCAGGGAAACCACAGCTCTTCTGTGTCTTAGTTTTAAAGAGTATAAACTGGGGTAATGAGTTTGCTTTCTGGGATCTACTCTGCAGATGCCCAGAGGCAGGATATACCCAATGTTTACAGATTGCTGGGACACAGTGACCACTGGGGTGAACACCACTACCTCACAGACACCCCTCACCTGAAACCAACCAGTCTCCTTTCAAACAACATGCTGTGCATTGGATTGCCTCTGGCCACACCTGGACTTGCCCTCCAGCAGGCTGATCCACAGGGCAGAGAAAGACGGCATCGCTTGTCTTAGTCAACTAAGCTTTACAATAAATAGGTGACTCCTTCCTTGGGCCTGGGTGGACCTAGAGATGGCTCTCAGCAATGTGCTTACCTGCTTAACCACACTGAGATAAAGACATCATCACCATCATAATTACCATCATCATCACCATCTTCATCACCATCATCACCTCTACCATCACCACCATCACCATCATCACCATCATCATCACCACCATCACATCATCATTACCAACATCATCACCATCATCATAATTATCATCGTCACCACCACCATCATCACCACCATCATCATCATCACCACCACCATCATCATCACCATCTTCATCACCATCATCACCTCTACCATCACCACCATCATCATCACCATCATCATCATAATTATCATCATCATCATCATCACCACCACCATCATCATCACCATATTCACCTCCACCATCACCACCATCACCATCATCATTACCAACATCATCACCATCATCATCATAATTATCATCATCTCCACCATCATCACCACCATCACCACTGTCGTCATCACTATCATCATCACCACTATTACCAACATCATCACCATCATTATCATCACCACCATCACCTTCATCATCACCATCATCATCACGACCACTATCATCATCATCATAATAATCATCACTATCATCAACACCATCATCATTACCACTATCAACATCATAGCCTCTATAAAGTGCTTCATAGAAAAGACAGAGCAGAAGAAGGTCTATGGGGTGGGGTCAAGACTATGCTTCTTCTCTACATGATCTAAATGTGTATGATATTGGGACCAGGCATGTTGTGATGCTTTTGAGGAAGAAGCCTAGAGATGCCAGGCACCAAACCACAGACTCATATTGAAGATTCTTGGTAGCAGTTTTCAAATTAAGGACATAAAATACATACACGCAAAGGAAAATCTGGCTTATTTCTTTACCTTTCCTAACGATAAATATTTTAAACTCATGACTTATGATTGATCTGTATCCTAATTCGTTTCACTATTTGCTGTGTTCACAGTTGCTGAACTAAACTGAATTACAGTTCTACAGGACAGAAGTGAACTAAATCGAATTACAGTTCTATAGGACAGAACTGAACTAAATCGAATTACAGTTCTACAGGACAGAAATGAACTAAATCCAATTACAGTGCTGTAGGACAGAAGTTCATCCTGATCACCATCAAAGCACATCAACAAAGTAGTGAGAGCCTGCCTGACCCTAGCTAAAGCACCTGCATTCATAAAAACAGAAATTAAAGCCAGGAGATGTGGCTCACACTGTGATCCTTGTCCTTGGAAGATGAGGCAGGACAGTCATAGCAAGTCAGAGGCTAGCCTGGGCTCCATAAGGAGGTTACAGAGTGAGACCCTGTTTCAGCCAAACAAAAGACAAAAAAAAAAAAAGAAGGAAAGGAAGGAAGGAAGGAAAAGAGTAAGTGAGTAAGTTAGTGAAAAAGCAGAGAAAGGGGAACTTTGAAATTCTATTAGTAGAAATACAAATTAGTATACTCATTATGGAAATCATTAGGAAATTTTTCTAGGAAATCCTAGAAAAAGGAAAGAAAAGAACTCCCAAATGATCCCTTCTATGAATAAGCCCAAAGAACAGCACATTGTTATAGTAGAGATGCCTGCACGCCCATGTCCACGACAGCTATTCACAACAGCCAAGTTACAGTGCCTACCAACAGACGAGTGGATTGAAAGAGGGTTTATGCAGCCACTTAATAGAGGATGAAGTCTGGTTGTTTGTAGCCTTGTGGGTAGAACAGGAGTTGTTCCCACGAAGGGAAAGAAACCAAGGGCAGAAAGCCAACACCTAGTGATCACCGGATACCTGGAAGGGCAGGGAGGACTGGAAAGAAGTGAGATCCGGGTACCAAAATACACAGGAGGGATTAAGTCTATTATTCCACAGCAGCTGGGCGACTACACTCTCCAAGTTATATCTCACATAGCTAAAACTGAAACATCAGAATTGTCTCCAGACAGAGCAGTGAGCAGTGATCCAAATGTAAACTTCAGCTATTCCAATCTTTTCAGCACACATGTACACGTGTATTGGATGAATAACTATTTCTCTCCACTAAAAAGAAACTAAAAATGGCCATCATTCAAAAAATTTCCCTTTCGAACTGATTCTATCCCCTTTACATTGATTCCTGGGTTTGATAATTTGGTGTTGTTATCTTGATGCAGTGCATCGGGAGTTGGAAGCGCTGGGCTCAAAGGTATACACACACACACACACACATGTTCACATTTTAGATAGAAGCCTTTAATCTCTTACTGTTGTTATATTCTATTTCAGGAAAATTAATTAAATGTGTGTTTATCGTGATTTTCTAAAAGGAAAACAAAACCATAAGGTTCAAGTATCTATAAAAAAGAAAAAATATTGTGATAACACAAGACTAATTTCTAAAATCCTAATACCCTAAAATGCCACCCACCCATTAAAACAAACGAAAGTAAGGAAGAATGAACAAAGGACTGAAAGACAGATTTAGCCCGGAGCTTGTGTGTTTGTACAGGGATTATCTCCACACTGGGCCACTTTGGTCTTAATGACTGGTGTGTCCGAGTGGTGACAGACACTCATAGGAACACTTGCTTAGAATGAGAACAAACGCCTGTTGCATTTCTCAGATGACCCAGGTGTCAAGAACTTGATGGACAAGTGTGAGGAGAGGGTGTCTGTCTGTCTGTCTTCCCCTCTCTCGTTTGTATGTCTGACAGGTAAAAAACCACAGGAGATTCGACCCTGGAAACCTGGTAGAACTCAGTCAACTGATCAAACAGAAAACAATGGGGACCCAGGCATTCAGCAGACATGCTCCCTCTGCTGCCCCAGGACCTCAGTAACAAAGACAGGACTGTATTACCGTCAGAAAACGAGCCCAGCACTGGCTCCCAAAATGTAGCCACTTTAGTTAGCTCTGTCATCTACCACAGCGACTGGGGAAAGCTATGGCCTAGGTGGAGTCAACTGAAAATAGAGCATTAAGAATTTAGGGTGTGTTTTAGTTATTGCTTTTGTCAAGCAGTGTGGTGTTCTTGAGTTCATTACAATGAAGTGATTTCATTAAATTATGATAATAATAATAATAATAAACGTATGTGGGGAACCTTTAAGTACCATTCCCTTGTTATCTCAAATAAGAGGCTGAATCAAAGAAGTGTGTGGTGGGTACAAGTTTCATGTCGCCACGTGACTTTCTGGGGCATCCTAGTAAAGCCAAAAGCTGTGAGGGTGTCTGGGATGGAGAAGGCCCAGTGGTTAGTGGTTCTCAGAGTGGCTGGAGAAATCATAAAAGGGAGCATGTCAATAATTCTAGGAGCAGGACATTAGACAATATGCCAGATGTACGCACAAAAAAATGGAAAACATAATCTTCCATGGGGCCAATTAACATAAGAAGGGCTTGCATTCTCTCATCTAGAAAGCACTGTGAGGAGAAAGGGCTTTCTGTTTGTTTCCATAACAAAAGTTAACATGATACCTTTTTGTATTGATGAATCCCATCCTGAACCTTCTCAGAAATGAACAAAAATACTCTTGAAGTACAAATGTCATCACAAGGCAGGACTTGGGGCAGACATATTCATGATGTATTCCACATGCTAAATTAAGCTGTTTCTCTCTCTCTCCCCTCCCTCCCTCCCTCCCTCCCTCCCTCCCTCCCTCCCTCCCTCCCTCCCTCCCTCCCTCCCTCTCTCTCTTGCTATTTTAGCAGAAAAAAAGTACCCAATATTAGGAGCTTCTACTTCAGTGTTTTGCACTACAGTTTGGCCTGGAATCGCCCTGTTTCATTTGGTAAGCAGCACTGTCAGGAATGATAGGCAGTCATGAATTCATCACTCGTGAACCCAGGCAGCAGGAAGACACAGCAAAAGCTTGGACGCGCCAGTTTGCTCTTGTAGTGCCGCACGTGGTTCTGCACACGGACACAGGGCAGAGCCAGTGGATACCACAGAAGTTTCTAGACTACTCCACCCAGGAAAGGGCTTCGGGGCTTCTCTTGTCCTTCTTGACCTGGCTTCTGTGCAGAAACCCTGGTGCGACAGTCATCTGAAGGTTATGGTTTCTGACCAACATAGAAAGGAAACTGACCTAAGAGTTTCCAAAGCAAGCAGGGAGAGCTCTCCCAGAACTGCTTCCCCAGCAGCACCGCACATTGCCAAGGGTCAGGCTCAGTGTTTACCTCAGTGTCTGCCCCAAGCCTCTCCAATCCTCCATCTTCCCTAGTTGTCAATATTTTTTGTCAGTTATATGATAACTCTGCCCAGTTCAATAAATAAGCAACCAAGTTGAGATGCTAAGTTGTTTCTTGTTTCCCTCTGAGTTTAACACTGTGACAGTTTGTAACTTTCATGGAGTGGGTGAGTAAGGGTAGGTGGGGACAGCTCATTGCACAAAGTCCCAGGTTAAATCTCCCCAGATTCTCTCTCTTTCTGTCTGTCTGTCTCTCCTTCTGTCTCTGTCTCTCTCTTTCTCTCTCACATACAACCACACACACATACACGCACACACACACACACACACACCCCACACAAAACCAAACCAGCCAACCAAACAAATAAAAACAAAACAAAACCCCACCAAATCTATAATATTTGGTTAGAAGGGAACTAAAATCCCTAGCTAATCAAGAGTTGCTCTTATAGGGGGTTGGTATTAATTATTTGCTGTAGGAATTATTTAATATGAACACAATAATTCCTTTATAAACATGTTTTCTTAGACCTCAAATATTAATTTTTATTTTTCAGCATCAGAAATAACTACTTAGAAATCATTCCTTTTCCTAGTTTGGATTAATACTGCAAAGATGAAAGCTTTTCGGGTTCCTCCCATGGCTTAAATATTTGAGTTATGTTTGTACAGACCAATAAATGCAAAGAAGTGTGATTTTTACACTTATGATACATTGGTAAAGTATATAGGGAAAATATTTTTAAGATTCTCAGATTTTAAAAATGATTTTTGTTCAAGAAACAATCCATCTGAGAGCACTCAGCCTCGGAAGAGTATCAAAACTAGCAAAGATGAAACCAGGTGGTGGTGGCGCATGCCTTTAATCCCAGCACTGAGGAGGCAGAGGCAGGTGGATCTCTGTGAGTTCAAGGCCAGCCTGGTCTACAAGAGCTAGTTCCAGGACAGGATCCAGAGCTACAGAAAAACCCTGTCTCAAAAAAACCAAGAACCAAAAACCAAACCAAAACAAAACAAAAAAACTAGCAAAGAAAATTGCCTTAACCTTGCAAATAACACTGTGTTAGCACTAAATGAAAAAAGACAAGGGATGAATTCTGCCATAATTGTGTGTAATCAACAAATCTGAAACCACACCAAGCCACAGTACAAACAGTCTAGAGGAAGGTGTACAGCCCGGAAAAGTCACTAATGCTCCTTAGATTGAAATGCCGACCAGGAAGCTGACTTACACCGGACATACACACTGCTGAGAAATCACGCCGTGTGAGACACTAAAGCAAAGTTTTATTTTTGCAAGTGTGTGACTGGATCCCTACCAACACGCAGGCCAATGAAAACACAGTTGGTGATACAATTCCAATTACCGGGTCTGAACTCTGCTTTGACATAATTCTGTATGTCACTTGAAGGTTGAAGGGTACCACACACAAAATACCTTGAGTTCTGATTTCCTGTTATTGAGCCGGAGTCATTAACGTAAAAAGCTAAATGGGGGAAGAGAGCAAACTAGAAGCCATTTCTAAATAATCAAAGTTAGGCCAGATGTTCAGGGTTCTGGGCGCAGGCTGAGTGAGTGACAGGTTTGAGTCCGGAACATGACGGGAGGCTGAGCCAGCTGTGAGAATGAGGTTTGACTAAACTAATCAAAGCTGGGCACTTCTGCTCAAGGCGGCAGCATGGGGTGATTCTTGCCTTTTTTAGATTATTGTTTTATTTTTGTGTGGTAGTGGGTTCATAAACACACACGCATACACATCTTGTTTGGCATACACATATAGCATACATATGTCCACACCACACATACACACAATAATGTCATAGAACTTGCGCTCAGACTCCAGGCCTGTCTATTAAACAGACAGAACCAAGTTTGCCCCAACAAGGACAAAGCTAGTGCCACCTCCCTTGCTCTAAATCGCCTCACTTCCTCGGGCGAAGGACACAAAGTCTGTGACACACTTCTAGGTTGCTTACCCTCGGACTCATTATCATCTCATGGAAATTCTCAAGTGTCCTCCCTAAAAGTATAGCTGTAAAAATTCTTTACAGCACTGGTCACAATAATGGAACACTATTTAGTGGTGCGTGCATGTGCGTGTGCGTGTGTAACACTATTCAGTGGTGTGTGCGTGCGTGTGTGTGTGTGTAACACTATTCAGCGGTGTGTGTACATGCGTATGTGTGTGTGTTGAACTCAGGGCCTCAAACATGCAGGCAAGTACAGTGTTTCCCACACCCCAATCTCATTATCCAGCCTCTTACAAACACGGTTTTTTTTTTTTTTTGGTTTTTCGAGACAGGGTTTCTCTGTAGCTTTGGTTCCTGTCCTGGCACTAGCTCTTGTAGACCAGGCTGGTCTCGAACTCACAGAGATCCGCCTGCCTCTGCCTCCCGAGTGCTGGGATTAAAGGCATGCGCCACCACCGCCCGGCACAAACGCGTTTTCTATTTACTACTTCACACACTTTCAATTTGTACCTGTGTCCCTTCAAGAAAACATCTTTCTGCACGCAGACGGAGTATAGATCACAGCACCAACTCTTTTTTTTAAAAAAAAAAAAAGTTTCATTTACTTTCCAACCACCGTTCTCCCTCCCACCCCTCTTCCTACCCCTTCACCCTTCCCACCCCGCTGTGGGATAAGCTTTTATACACTATCTGTCGGTAGCCAGGCAGGAAGTATAGGCAGGGCGACCAGACTAAGAGAATTCTGGAAAGAGGAAAGACAAAGAGACACAGTCACCAGTCAGATGCAGAGGAAGTAAGATGAGAATGCCTCACTGAGAAAAGGTATCAAGTCACGTGGCTAAACAGAGACAAGAATTGTGGGTTCATTTAAGTTGTAAGAGTTTCTTATTAACTAATAAGAAGCCTGAGCTAATAAGTCAAATAGCCTCTGTCTGTTTCTTTGGGATGGAACGGCTATGGGACCAGACAGGACAGAAACTTCTGACAACACTCCGATAGCCCCAATTCTTAAGAGCAAACAGATAGTCAGCGTCACTTCTGTGAATGCTGCTTCTGTGTTGTATATCTCTATTTTATAATTTTCTTTTCTATGAGAAATATAAATAATTCTTAGGTAGGGAAATAAGCCTCCAAAGTCTAGAAAGGCATCCAGTGTGTCCTGTGCTGCTCACTGCTGTCTCTGTTCTCTGGCTTCCCACCAGGTTTTTCATGTTTACTTTTAAATCTATCCTGAGAGAGACGGAAGTCTAAACACATGCAGGAATATAAATGACGACCTCTGCTATCCTTGCCATGCACGTCCAGGGCGAACCCCACTGTGGGCCTCGTCTCCACTTCATCTCTTGCCCAGACACTTGGAGCCATCCATCATCCTGGCTAACTAGGCACTGCTGAGGGACCACCATCGTCACCTGCACTTGCAGGGTCTGTGGAGGGGCCATTGCTAACTTCCTCACATGGGAGACACTGATGAGGCTTTCACGACTCTCTTCCTGATGAGACACAGCCACTTAACGTTTCTGCATGGTCCCGGGAGGCCGAAAGTCTGCCCACCCCCCCCACTAGTCTCTGCTATGAAATTTATTTCCATTTTGACAAGAAACAAAGAGCTTCAAAGAAAAAGGGGAAAGGGGGGAAGAGAAAACAGAGAGGTCGTTCTTGCACACATGAAAATGGCTTACACATTTTCTCTACAACAGTCTCCCTCTGGAGAGCCACAAATCCTCAGAAACTAGAAGGGGAGAGCCCTGAACTGGGTAAACTGTGAGTAAAACTGTGAACACTGACAGTATTATGCACATGTGATTGAAGTAGCAGGCATATCCAGCTAGATAGGCCCTGGCATTAGTCAGATCGACCCCCATGCCAGAGGGTCTTCTTGCTATCTCAGACCATGTGCAAAAAAACAATTTTTGAGGCTTTTATTTACTCATTTGTTTAAAAAAAAAACCAAAAAACAAAGGTGATGCTTGTTAAGGAATGACAGATGAAATTACTTGAATTTCTGACCTCAATTTCATAATCTTTGTATTTGGCTCAGTCTTGCAAAAGGTTCCTAACTTGTGTGTGAAGCTGTATCTACTGATGTCAACAAAAGGCTCCCCTGGTCCTGACTGCCCATCACAATCTGTAAAGCTCCCAGGTTCAGGCTGCTTCCTCTGTGGGGAGAAATGGCCTAGGAACCGTTTTGTCTTTCACTTGACCTATATTTCATTCTTTTTTAACTCAGTGAAATTTAATTTAATTAGGTAAATTCTTTTATTCACAAGTTACAGATTTTCTTGTGATAAAAATTCACAGAACATAAAATTCACCCTTTCAGGGCTGGAAAGGTGGCTCCATAGTTAAGACTCTTGCTGTTCTCAAGAAGACCTGAGTCTGGCTTCTTACTTTTGTTGAGCGGTTCACAACTGCCCATAACCACAGCTCCATGAGATAAGATTCCCTCTGCAGGTACCCACACACATGTGGTGTGCACATGTGCACACACACACACAAATGAATCTTTAGAAAATTACCCACATTAAAGAATAAACATCTAATGACATTTAGCATAATCACAACACAACCATCCTCTGCATGTAGATCTAGAACTTTTCACCAACTTCAAAAGCCAAGACTGCACTCATGAAGCAGCTTCCCTCTTTCTCACTTCTAGCTGCTTAGTTTATGGGTTTGTTCCCTCCGAATATTCCATAGGATTGGAATAGCACCATATACCACCTCTTGCAATAGACTCCCTTTGCCAGGCACAGGTTTGGAGTTCCTCACATTGCAGCATGTATCAGAGCCTCATTTCTTTCTATGGCTGAATACTATTATACAGATAGACCCCATTCTTCTTCTCCACTCCTGAACCGATGGACATTTGAGTTGTATACACAGTTTGGCTATTATGAGCATGCTACTTTAAATACATGTATATGAGCTTTTGCTTGAGTACCTGTTTTGAATTATTTTGTGTCTATTTCTAGGAATAAAATGGCTTCATCATTTGGCACATTTGCATTAGAACACTCCCCCAATTACACCCCACCCTGTAAAGTTTCTGAATGGTTCTCTGCAAAGCTGAGACCGATGTGGAGGATGTGCGTAGGGAGAAGAGACGAAGATGAGGCCATCACAGGCTCTGTGACCAAAGCTCTGGAAAATGTCCAGAGGCTTCCAGAAATATAGCAGACATGGCGGGATATATAGGGAGGTGATAGAGATGTCACAGAAATAGAAAAAGCAAATCACGTCAGGGAGGAGCCATCAGTGGCCAGTAAGATGGCTCACATGCTCACTGCACAAGCCTGGTAACCTGAGATCCAGCTTCAGAATCCAGGTAAAGGTGCGTAAGAAAAGACTCTATGGATTTATCCACTGGCCTTGACAGGTGCACTGTGGCGCAAGCAACCGCCCACCCCTCTCTCGCTCACACACACAACAATGACAACAATAATTAATTCTGAAGAAGGAGAAATTACATACTAGTTAGTTTTTGTGAACTTGATACAAACTAGAGTCACCAGGAAAGAAACCTCATTTGAAGAAATTACCTCCAGTTGGCATGTGAGCAAGTCTATTAGGCGTTTTCTTGATTAATGATTGATGGGGAGGACCCAGTCCACTGTGGGGCATGGAACCCCTGGGCAGGTGGTCCTGGGTTGTATGAAAAACAAAAGGGATTAAACACCGTTCCTCCAAGGCTTCTGCTTTAGTTTCTGCCTGGGGTTTCTGCTTTGGTTTCCCTTGATGATTGATTGTGACCGTAAGTCAAAAAGACCCCTTTCCCCGAGTCAGGTTCCATCAACTGCTCCATCAAGGCAATAGGGAAGCAAAACAGGACACACCATCAACGACAAATGTGAGAAGGAACTAGAAGTCAAATGAGAAACTGAACATGGCAGTTGCTTATGATGAGGGGAAGTGTGTGAGATGACAGCCTCACTGAAGGCCAGAGCCCAAAACCTGGGATGCAAGGCGGATGCAAGGCACTAACACCGATTCGCTAAGACACCCTGACCTGGAGGAGCAGAGATCACACATCTTCAGTTCTCTCGCAACACCCAGAATGTACAGTGCAAATATCAAACCTACAACTGCCGCTGTCTCTAGCTGGAGGTGCACAGGGTCAACAAGCAATACAGCAGCATCTAAGAATCCCAACAGGAAACCAAATGGCACCTGTCCTGCTGACTACAAAGGCCCTTGTTAAAGTTTTTAACTGCATAGAAAATACTGGAGTACAGCAAACTGTAATTAGCGAAAATGAGTATAATGTAATCAAAATATGTAATAGACTTCCAAGGTCAAAAATTATATAAATAAAAGACTAATTTATTCCCATTTAACTAATTATAACGGAGTGGGTATTTGAGTGTGTATCGGTTGAGGCAGGCACACTTGAATGTCCAAAGACATCACTAAGAAGGACCCTAGACTGAGATGGGTTTTGCACCTCTCTACAAACTGGCTTGATCTTTTAGGCTCAAGTAATCCTCCTGTCTCGATTCTCTGAGTAGCTGGGACTACAGTGGCTTTCCCATTTGCTTGGTTGGAGGGGGTTTCTATGGGGTTACTGCCTTTGGAATACAGAGACATTTTTCAGTGTAGAGACAAGATCTTTGAGAGTGGCTGGGCTGATTAGGGACCTGTGCGGGTGGGTGGGATTCCCCTTCTCACTACTTAAATCTTAGTTTGAGGGAATTTTTATATTATGTTATAATTCTTATGCAACATTCAACCATCTACAAAAATCCATACTGATAAGAAAATGCATAACGATTTCCCAGAAA